>NW_024059627.1:0-33485 GCF_016432855.1 Salvelinus namaycush | reverse complement strand
CTGGTCAATAACTGGTAGTCCTGCTGGTCAATAACTGTAGTCCTGCTGGTCATAACTGGTAGTCCCGCTGGTCTAAACTGGTAGTCCTGTGGCATACTGGTCGTCCGCTGGTCAATAACTGGTAGTCCTGCTGGTCAATAACTGGTAGTGCTGCTGTCAATAACTGGTAGTCCTGCGCTGGTCAATAAATGGTAGTCCTGCGCTGGTCATAACTGGTAGTCCTGCTGGTCAATAACTGGTAGTCCTGCTGGTCATAACTGGTAGTGCTGCTGGTCATAACTGGTAGTGCTGCTGGTCAATACTGGTAGTCCTGCTGGTAGTCATGCTGGTCAATAACTGGTGAGTCCTGCTGGTCAATAATCTGGTAGTGCTGCTGGGGTGCAATAACTGGTAGTCCTGCTGGTCAATAACTGGTAGTCCTGCTGGTCAATAACTGGTAGTCCTGCTGGTCAATAACTGGTAGTCCTGCTGTCAATAACTGGTAGTCCTGCTGGTCAATAACTGGTAGTGCTGCTGTCAATAACTGGTAGTCATGCTGGTCAATAACTGGTAGTCCTGCTGGTCAATAACTGTTGTCCTGCTGGTCAATAACTGGTAGTCCTGCTGGTCAATAACTGGTAGTGCCTGCTGGTCAATAACTGGTAGTCCTGCTGGTCAATAACTGGTAGTCCTGCTGGTCAATAACTGTAGTACCTGCTGGTTCATAACTTGCTTAGCTGGTAGTCCTGCTGGTCAATACTGGTAGTGCTGCTGGTCATAACTGGTAGTCCTGCTGGTCAATAACTGGTTAGTCCTGCTTGGTCATAACTGGTAGTCCTGCTGGTCCATACTGGTAGTCTGCTGGTCAATAACTGGTAGTCCTGCTGGTCAATAACTGGTAGTCCTGCTGGTCATAACTGTAGTGCTGCTGGTCAATAACTGGTTGTCCTGCTGGTCAATATCTGGTAGTGCTGCTGGTCAATAACTGGTAGTCCTGCTGGTCAATAACTGGTAGTCCTGCTGGTCAATAACTGGTTGTCCTACTGGTCAATAACTGGTAGTCCTGCGCTGGTCAATAACTGGTAGTCCTGCCTGGTCAATAACTGGTAGTGCTGCTGGTCAATAACTGGTAGTCCTGCTGGTCAATAACTGGTAGTCCTGCTCGTCAATAACTGGTTGTCCTGCTGGTCAATAACTGGTAGTGCTGCTGGTCAATAACTGGTAGTCCTGCTGGTCAATAACTGGTAGTCCTGCTGGTCAATAACTGGTAGTCCTGCTGGTCAATAACTGGTAGTGCTGCTGGTCAATAACTGGTAGTCCTGCTGGTCAATAGCTGGTAGTCCTGCTGATCAATAACTGGTAGTGCTGCTGGTCAATAACTGGTAGTCCTGCGCTGGTCAATAACTGGTAGTCCTGCGCTGGTCATAACTGGTAGTCCTGCTGGTCAATAACTGGTAGTCCTGCTGGTCAATAACTGGTAGTCCTGCTGGTCAATAACTGGTAGTCCTGCTGGTCAATAACTGGTAGTGCTGCTGGTCAATAACTGGTAGTCCTGCTGGTCAATAACTGGTAGTCCTGCTGGTCAATAACTGGTAGTCCTGCTGGTCAATAACTGGTAGTCCTGCTGGTCAATAACTGGTAGTCCTGCTGGTCAATAACTGGTAGTCCTGCTGGTCAATAACTGGTAGTCCTGCTGGCCAATAACTGGTAGTCCTGCTGGTCAATAACTGGTAGTGCTGCTGGTCAATAACTGGTAGTCCTGCGCTGGTCAATAACTGGTAGTCCTGCGCTGGTCAATAACTGGTAGTCCTGCGCTGGTCAATAACTGGTAGTCCTGCTGGTCAATAACTGGTAGTGCTGCTGGTCAATAACTGGTAGTGCTGCTGGTCAATAACTGGTAGTCCTGCTGGTCAATAACTGGTAGTCCTGCTGGTCAATAACTGGTAGTCCCTGCTGGTCAATAACTGGTAGTCCTGCTGGTCAATAACTGGTAGTCCTGCTGGTCAATAACTGGTAGTGCTGCTGGTCAATAACTGGTAGTCCTGCTGGTCAATAACTGGTAGTCCTGCTGGTCAATAACTGGTAGTCCTGCTGGTCAATAACTGGTAGTCCTGCTGGTCAATAACTGGTAGTCCTGCTGGTCAATAACTGGTAGTCCTGCGCTGGTCAATAACTGGTTGTCCTGCTGGTCAATAACTGGTAGTCCTGCTGGTCAATAACTGGTAGTCCTGCTGGTCAATAACTGGTAGTCCTGCTGGTCAATAACTGGTAGTGCTGCTGGTCAATAACTGGTAGTCCTGCGCTGGTCAATAACTGGTAGTGCTGCTGGTCAATAACTGGTAGTCCTGCTGGTCAATAACTGGTAGTCCTGCTGGTCAATAACTGGTAGTCCTGCTGGTCAATAACTGGTAGTCCTGCTGGTCAATAACTGGTAGTCCTGCGCTGGTCAATAACTGGTTGTCCTGCTGGTCAATAACTGGTAGTCCTGCTGGTCAATAACTGGTAGTCCTGCTGGTCAATAACTGGTAGTCCTGCTGGTCAATAACTGGTAGTGCTGCTGGTCAATAACTGGTAGTCCTGCGCTGGTCAATAACTGGTAGTGCTGCTGGTCAATAACTGGTAGTCCTGCTGGTCAATAACTGGTAGTCCTGCTGGTCAATAACTGGTAGTCCTGCTGGTCAATAACTGGTAGTCCTGCTGGTCAATAACTGGTAGTCCTGCGCTGGTCAATAACTGGTAGTCCTGCTGGTCAATAACTGGTAGTCCTGCTGGTCAATAACTGGTAGTCCTGCTGGTCAATAACTGGTAGTGCTGCTGGTCAATAACTGGTAGTGCTGCTGGTCAATAACTGGTAGTCCTGCTGGTCAATAACTGGTAGTCCTGCTGGTCAATAACTGGTAGTCCTGCGCTGGTCAATAACTGGTTGTCCTGCTGGTCAATAACTGGTAGTCCTGCTGGTCAATAACTGGTAGTCCTGCGCTGGTCAATAACTGGTTGTCCTGCTGGTCAATAACTGGTAGTCCTGCTGGTCAATAACTAGTAGTGCTGCTGGTCAATAACTGGTAGTGCTGCTGGTCAATAACTGGTAGTCCTGCTGGTCAATAACTGGTAGTCCTGCTGGTCAATAACTGGTAGTCCTGCGCTGGTCTATAACTGGTTGTCCTGCTGGTCAATAACTGGTAGTCCTGCTGGTCAATAACTGGTAGTCCTGCGCTGGTCAATAACTGGTTGTCCTGCTGGTCAATAACTGGTAGTCCTGCTGGTCAATAACTGGTAGTGCTGCTGGTCAATAACTGGTAGTCCTGCTGGTCAATAACTGGTAGTCCTGCTGGTCAATAACTGGTAGTCCTGCTGGTCAATAACTGGTAATGTTGCTGGTCAATAACTGGTAGTCCTGCTGGTCAATAACTGGTAGTCCTGCTGGTCAATAACTGGTTGTCCTACTGGTCAATAACTGGTAGTCCTGCGCTGGTCAATAACTGGTAGTCCTGCTGGTCAATAACTGGTAGTGCTGCTGGTCAATAACTGGTAGTCCTGCTGGTCAATAACTGGTAGTCCTGCTGGTCAATAACTGGTTGTCCTGCTGGTCAATAACTGGTAGTGCTGCTGGTCAATAACTGGTAGTCCTGCTGGTCAATAACTGGTAGTCCTGCTGGTCAATAACTGGTAGTCCTGCTGGTCAATAACTGGTAGTGCTGCTGGTCAATAACTGGTAGTCCTGCGCTGGTCAATAACTGGTAGTCCTGCTGGTCAATAACTGGTAGTCCTGCTGGTCAATAACTGGTAGTCCTGCTGGTCAATAACTGGTAGTCCTGCTGGTCAATAACTGGTAGTCCTGCTGGTCAATAACTGGTAGTGCTGCTGGTCAATAACTGGTAGTCCTGCTGGTCAATAACTGGTAGTCCTGCTGGTCAATAACTGGTAGTCCTGCTGGTCAATAACTGGTAGTCCTGCTGGTCAATAACTGGTAGTCCTGCTGGTCAATAACTGGTAGTCCTGCTGGTCAATAACTGGTAGTCCTGCTGGTCAATAACTGGTAGTCCTGCTGGTCAATAACTGGTAGTCCTGCTGGTCAATAACTGGTAGTCCTGCTGGTCAATAACTGGTAGTCCTGCTGGTCAATAACTGGTAGTGCCTGCTGGTCAATAACTGGTAGTCCTGCGCTGGTCAATAACTGGTAGTCCTGCGCTGGTCAATAACTGGTAGTCCTGCTGGTCAATAACTGGTAGTCCTGCTGGTCAATAACTGGTAGTGCTGCTGGTCAATAACTGGTAGTGCTGCTGGTCAATAACTGGTAGTTCCTGCTGGTCAATAACTGGTAGTCCTGCTGGTCAATAACTGGTAGTCCTGCTGGTCAATAACTGGTAGTCCTGCTGGTCAATAACTGGTAGTCCTGCTGGTCAATAACTGGTAGTCCTGCTGGTCAATAACTGGTAGTCCTGCTGGTCAATAACTGGTAGTCCTGCTGGTCAATAACTGGTAGTGCTGCTGGTCAATAACTGGTAGTGCTGCGCTGGTCAATAACTGGTAGTCCTGCTGGTCAATAACTGGTAGTCCTGCTGGTCAATAACTGGTAGTCCTGCTGGTCAATAACTGGTAGTCCTGCTGGTCAATAACTGGTAGTCCTGCTGGTCAATAACTGGTAGTCCTGCTGGTCAATAACTGGTAGTCCTGCTGGTCAATAACTGGTAGTCCTGCTGGTCAATAACTGGTAGTCCTGCTGGTCAATAACTGGTAGTCCTGCTGGTCAATATCTGGTAGTGCTGCTGGTCAATAACTGGTAGTGCTGCTGGTCAATAACTGGTAGTGCTGCTGGTCAATAACTGGTTGTCCTGCTGGTCAATATCTGGTAGTGCTGCTGGTCAATAACTGGTAGTCCTGCTGGTCAATAACTGGTAGTCCTGCTGGTCAATAACTGGTAGTGCTGCTGGTCAATAACTGGTAGTCCTGCGCTGGTCAATAACTGGTAGTCCTGCTGGTCAATAACTGGTAGTCCTGCTGGTCAATAACTGGTAGTCCTGCTGGTCAATAACTGGTAGTCCTGCTGGTCAATAACTGGTAGTCCTGCTGGTCAATAACTGGTAGTGCTGCTGGTCAATAACTGGTAGTCCTGCTGGTCAATAACTGGTAGTCCTGCTGGTCAATAACTGGTAGTCCTGCTGGTCAATAACTGGTAGTCCTGCTGGTCAATAACTGGTAGTCCTGCTGGTCAATAACTGGTAGTCCTGCTGGTCAATAACTGGTAGTCCTGCTGGTCAATAACTGGTAGTCCTGCTGGCCAATAACTGGTAGTCCTGCTGGTCAATAACTGGTAGTCCTGCTGGTCAATAACTGGTAGTGCTGCTGGTCAATAACTGGTAGTCCTGCGCTGGTCAATAACTGGTAGTCCTGCGCTGGTCAATAACTGGTAGTCCTGCGCTGGTCAATAACTGGTAGTCCTGCTGGTCAATAACTGGTAGTCCTGCTGGTCAATAACTGGTAGTGCTGCTGGTCAATAACTGGTAGTGCTGCTGGTCAATAACTGGTAGTCCTGCTGGTCAATAACTGGTAGTCCTGCTGGTCAATAACTGGTAGTCCTGCTGGTCAATAACTGGTAGTCCTGCTGGTCAATAACTGGTAGTCCTGCTGGTCAATAACTGATTGTCCTGCTGGTCAATAACTGGTAGTCCTGCTGGTCAATAACTGGTAGTGCTGCTGGTCAATAACTGGTAGTGCTGCGCTGGTCAATAACTGGTAGTCCTGCTGGTCAATAACTGGTAGTCCTGCTGGTCAATAACTGGTAGTCCTGCTGGTCAATAACTGGTAGTCCTGCTGGTCAATAACTGGTAGTCCTGCTGGTCAATAACTGGTAGTCCTGCTGGTCAATAGCTGGTAGTCCTGCTGGTCAATAACAGGTAGCTACAGCTAGTACTACTACTACTGCTGCTGCTGCTAGTACTACTACTACTACCACTGCTACCACTGCTGATTCTACTTCTACTACTGATACCGCTACTATAAGTACAGCTACTACTACTACTACTAACATTACTACTACTACTGCTAACGCTACTTTAAAACCTCTAACACCTCCCAAACCCGGATCCGGGATCCCCCCCATCAAAAAAGCTGACTAGCATAGCCTAGCCTAAAGCCACAGGGATATCATATAATAAAATGTTCATGAAATCACAAGTCCAAGACACCAAATGAAAGATACACATCTTGTGAATAAAGCCATCATTTCTGATTTTTAAAATGTTTTACAGGGAAGACACAATATGTAAATCTATTAGCTAACCACGTTAGCAAAAGACACCACTTTTCTTACTCCACCATTTTTTTACTCCATCAGTAGCTATCACAAATTCGGCCAAATAAAGATATAAATAGCCACTAACCAAGAAACAACCTCATCAGATGACAGTCTGATAACATATTTATTGTATAGCATATGTTTTGTTAGAAAAATGTGCATATTTCAGGTATAAATCATAGTTTACCATTGCAGCCACCATCCCAACTCTCACCAAAGCGACTAGAATTGTCACGATCTTTCAAGATCGAACCCAGAAGCAGACAAAGACAAGGAGCGTAGGAAGAAGGTGAGTATTTATTTACAATAAAATGTGAAAAGGTAGATATGTCCAGATGGCGTAGCGGCCAGCGGTGGTGAATAGATGAGAAGAAATAGGTGAGTCCAATGTAGTAGTAGAATCCTCTGTCAACCAGGCGGGAATGGAGTGAATGATCCAGGTGAGTAACTGAAGGCAAAACAAACGGAGGTAAGTTCAAGGCAAGCAATACGTAAATGAAAACAACAAAACAAATACTATCCAACTGGAGTCTGGTACTCAGGCACAACATACTGTTCATGGCTAACGATCCGGCAGGGAATGGAAGTCAGGTCAGAGCTTTTGAAGGGTAGAGATGATCAGGACAGGTGTGCAGATTACTGATGGGAAACAGGTGCGGGTGAACATCAATCTCCCAATGAGCTAATTCGCCCGGCAACCAGACAGGGTGCGTTCCAGGACACCTGAAACACACTCCAGGACAGACACACAGGCAAACCCAGACTCAGGAAGCGGGATTCGTGACAGTACCCCCCCTCCGACGAACGCCACCGGGCGGACTACCTGGAGCGCCAGGATGGAGGCGGTAGAAGTCACGAAGCAGGTCGTCATCCAGAATCTGACGCCGAGGAATCCAACTCCTCTCCTCTGGACCATATCCTTCCCAATCCACTAGATACTGGTACCCTCGACCCCGCCGTCTGGAGTCCATGATGCGGCGCACCGTGTAGACAGGACCACCTCCGATCATCCGAGGAGGAGGAGGACGAGGAGGAGGAGGCAACAGAGGACTGAGGTGAACCGGCTTGAGACAGGAGACATGAAAAGTGGGATGCACTCTAAGTGTTGCAGGCAACTTGAGTCGAACCACCACAGGATTTATGATTCTCTCCACTACAAACGGACCAATAAACTTCGGTGACAACTTCCTTGACTCCGTCCGTAGAGGAAGATCCCGTGTAGCCAACCAAACCTTATCTCCAACCGTATAAGCTGGGGCAGGAATACGGCGACGGTTCGCCTGGATCTGATACCGGTCAGAAACTCTAAGGAGAGCCTTCCTGGCCCGATGCCAGGTCCGGTGGCAACGACGAATGTGGGTCTGGACAGAGGGAACCGAGAGATCCCTCTCCTGAGAAGGAAACAAAGGAGGTTGGTATCCGTAAAGGCATTGGAAGGGGGACATCCCCGTGGCAGATGAAGGAAGGGTATTATGGGCATACTCAACCCAGGGTAATTGAGATGACCAAGAGGTGGGATCAGAGGAGACAAGACAACGCAGCGTGGACTCCATCTTCTGGTTGGCTCTCTCCGCCTGACCATTAGATTGTGGGTGAAATCCAGAAGTGAGACTGACTGTAGCTCCAATGGCCAAACAGAAGGATTTCCAGACAGCAGAGGTAAACTGAGGACCACGGTCAGAAACAATGTCACTGGGCAATCCGTGAACCCTGAAAACCTCCCTAACCAGGATCTCGGACGTCTCCGTAGCCGATGGAAGCTTGGAGAGAGGAACAAAATGAGCAAACTTGCTGAATCTGTCCACAATGGTCAGAATGACCGTGTTCCCAACAGAAGGGGGCAATCCCGTGACAAAATCCAGGGCCAGATGCGACCAAGGTCGCCGAGGAATAGGTAGGGGGTGAAGAAGCCCAGAGCTGGGCCGATTGGTACTCTTATTCTGGGCACAAACAGGACATGCGGCAACAAACCTCCGGGTATCTTCTCCCATGGCAGGCCACCAAAAACGTCTGCGCAGTAGTGCCATAGTCCGAGCAACGCCAGGGTGACAAGCTATCTTGCTGGCGTGGGACCACTGAAGAACAGCAGAACGGACCGACTCGGGTACGAACAACCGACCGGGTGGACCGTTACCGGGGCCGGGCTGCGTCCGAAGGGCCGCCATCACATCCTCCTCTATCCTCCATGTAACGGCTCCCACGACCACATTCTGGGGAAGAATCGTCTGTCTTGACCCCACTCTCCTCCGTCTTAGAGAACATCCGGGACAGGGCGTCCGCCTTCCCGTTCTTCGACCCAGGTCGGAACGTCAGGGAAAAATTGAAACGTCCAAAAAACAAAGCCCACCTGGCCTGACGGGCGTTGAGACGTTTAGCCGATTGTACGTAAGCCAGATTCTTGTGGTCAGTCCAAACCACAAACGGTTGCTCCGCTCCCTCCAACCAGTGACGCCACTCCTCCAAGGCAAGCTTCACAGCGAGAAGCTCCCGGTTACCCACATCGTAGTTTCTTTCGGCTGGAGAAAGACGACCAGAGTAGAAAGCGCAGGGATGGAGTTTACCGTCAGTGGAGCTACGCTGGGACAGGATGGCGCCCACACCCACATCAGAAGCATCCACCTCCACAACGAACTGACGGGAAGTGTCAGGTTGAGAGAGAATCGGGGCGTTGGTGAATCGGCTCTTCAAGTCCAGAAATGCTCGGTCTGCCTCAGGAGTCCAACAGAACTTTCTGGTGCAAGACGTCAGGGCAGTTAAAGGTGCAGCCACCCGGCTGTAGTCACGGATAAACCTCCGATAAAAATTCGCAAACCCCAGGAATCTCTGGAGCTGCAATCTTGTACCGGGCTGGACCCAATCCCGAACCGCCCGAACCTTCTCTTGGTCCATCTTGATCTCTCCCCTGGATATGATGTACCCGAGGAAGGACGTTGTGTGGGCGTGAAAATCACACTTCTCAGCCTTCACGAACAGCCGGTTCTCCAATAACCGCTGCAGGACCTGCTTGACATGCAGAACGTGGCTAGAAAGCTCCTTTGAGAAGATGAGGATATCATCCAGGTAAACGAACACAAAAATACCAATCATATCTCTCAGAACGTCATTCACCATACTTTGGAACACAGCCGGAGCGTTGGTCAGTCCAAACGGCATCACCTGGTACTCAAAATGTCCCATCGGAGTATTGAACCCAGTCAACCACTCGTCCCCCTCCTTGATCCGAACCAAATGATAAGCATTACGTAAATCAAGCTTCGTAAAAACCGTAGCACCCTGTAAGGAATCGAAAGCCGAGCTCATCAAGGGCAGGGGATACTTGTTCTTAACCGTAATATCATTCAAACCCCGATAATCAATACACGGTCGAAGAGAGCCATCCTTCTTGCTCACAAAAAAAAATCCTGCTCCCAAAGGTGATGACGATGGCCGAATGAGACCTGTAGCTAGAGACTCCTTGATGTAGGTCTCCAAGGCCTCACGTTCCGGTCGAGAGATACTGTATAACCGTCCCTTGGGAAAGGCAGATCCAGGAAACAGATTAATCGCACAATCATAAGGTCGGTGGGGAGGAAGGGACAGAGCCTTCTGTTTACTGAATACCTCACCCAACTCGTGATATGTTTCTGGAACCAGGGACAAATCAGGAGGAGCAGAGTCACTGACCTGACTGGAAACAGCAGGAGAACAGGCAGTCCTAAGGCAGTTAGCATGACACTCAATGCTCCAACTAGTTACCTTCCCTGTCACCCAATCAAACGAGGGATTGTGTTCCTTCAGCCAGGGGTAACCAAGAACCAGAGGAACATGGGGCGAGGACAAAATGAAGAAAGAGATAAACTCTGAATGATTTCCCGACACCAACATCTTAACCGGTTCAGTCCTCATAGTGATCCGTGCCAGACTACTGCCGTTCAGAGTGGTTGCTTCAATGGCTTCCGGCAATTGCTCCTTGGAAAGCCCCAGCTGTTCCACCAAGTCGGCATCCATAAAGCTGCCATCGGCACCTGAATCGATAAAAGCGTTCATGTCAAAACTCTGATCCTTATTCATAAGGGTCGCAGGAAAACGGGGTCTGACAAGATCCTTGAGAGATTGAAACTGGCTCGCTAAAATTCCTCCCAAAACTAGCGAGCCGGGCAGTTTAACGGGCGCTGTGGACAAGCGGAGTTGTAATGTCCCGATCTACCACAGTAGAAAGAGCTATTGGTCTCACGTCTACGTTGGCGCTCCTCCTTAGTTAGCCCGTGTCGCCCCACTTGCATTGGTTCAGAATCTGGTGGCAAGACCCCTCCACTAATCCCGTGTGGAGAATAATGCTCAATACGTCCTGGTTCACCTCCTGAACCGAATGGTAACCGAGTTGCAGATTGATTGGATGGGCCCCACTGCTTCTCCCTCCTTCTCTCTCGGACTCTATTATCTACCCGAATAGATAAAGCGACCAAGCTGTCCAGGTCACTAGGCTCTGGATAAGATATCAGCTCGTCCTTAAGTTCCTCTGACAACCCCTTGTAAAAAACCGCTTGTAGTGACTCCTCATTCCAACCACTCTCCACAGCCAATGTCCTGAACTCAATCATAAAATCTGCCACACTGCGATCTCCTTGGCGAAGAGAGAACAAACGTTTAGCTGCGTCCTTACCTCGGACTGGATGATCAAAAAGCTTTCTCATCTCTCCCGTGAACTCCTGATATGAAGCCGTGCAGGTTCCCTGTCGTTCCCAAACGGCTGAAGCCCATTCCAGAGCTCTTCCACGCAACAGTTCAATAACAAAGGCTATCCTAGCCTTGTCAGTGGCGTAAGAATGGGGCTGTAGATCAAACACTAACCCACACTGCATAAGAAACGAACGGCATTTTCCCAAATCCCCTTCATATTTATCAGGCGTCGGTACCTTGGGTTCACGGAATGACACCGCTCCAGACACGGCAGGTGAGATGGGTGAAACCGGTGGTGAATGAATCGCCGGCAAACTGAGCTGATCCTGGATTTGTGTCAAGCTAGCAGATAAGTTCTGGATCGAACTCGCTATCTCCTGTAGCGCCGTATTGTGTTGTCCCAATGTTTTCCCCTGCTGGGTAATGGCATGGCAAACGGAGTCCAGGTCCGCTGGGTTCATTACTGGCCGGATCGTTCTGTCACGATCTTTCAAGATCGAACCCAGAAGCAGACCAGGACAAGGAGCGTAGGAAGAAGGTGAGTATTTATTTACAATAAAATGTGAAAAGGTAGATATGTCCAGATGGCGTAGCGGCCAGCGGTGGTGAATAGATGAGAAGAAATAGGTGAGTCCAATGTAGTAGTAGAATCCTCTGTCAACCAGGCGGGAATGGAGTGAATGATCCAGGTGAGTAACTGAAGGCAAAACAAACGGAGGTAAGTTCAAGGCAAGCAATACGTAAATGAAAACAACAAAACAAATACTATCCAACTGGAGTCTGGTACTCAGGCACAACATACTGTTCATGGCTAACGATCCGGCAGGGAATGGAAGTCAGGTCAGAGCTTTTGAAGGGTAGAGATGATGATCAGGACAGGTGTGCAGATTACTGATGGGAAACAGGTGCGGGTGAACATCAATCTCCCAATGAGCTAATTCGCCCGGCAACCAGACAGGGTGCGTTCCAGGACACCTGAAACACACTCCAGGACAGACACACAGGCAAACCCAGACTCAGGAAGCGGGATTCGTGACAAGAATAACTACAGAGACCATCGTGTATTAGCTAATTACTCATCATAAAACATTTCTTAAAAATACACAGCATGCAGCAGATGAAAGACACAGATCTTGTGAATCAAGACAATATTTCAGATTTTCTAAGTGTTTTACAGCGAAAACACAATATAGCGTTATAGTAGCTACCACAATAGCAAACATCACACCAGCATTGATTCAAGGCAAAAATAGCTATAACGTATAAACCACCAAAATATATTAATTTTTTCACTAACCTTCTCAGAATTCTTCAGATGACAGTCCTGTAACATCATATTACACAATTCATATAGAGTTTGTTCGAAAATGTGCATATTTAGCGGCACAAATCGTGCTTATACAATGAGAATAGTGTCCATAACGTCAAGCAATCTGTCCGGCGCCATCTTGGAAAGGCACCTATTCTTATCGAAAACTATTCATAAACTTGACTAAAAAAATACAGGTTGGACAGCAATTGAAAGACAAATTAGTTCTTAATGCAATCGCTGAATTACATTTTTAAAATTAACGTTACTGCGCAATACAGGGTGCGATAACGCAAGGCTACACTGCAAGAAATGGCGTCTTATGCATTTGACATTTTTCAACAGAACAATGAATTATCAGCATAAATAGTTGTTACTTTTCGATGAACTCTCATCAGAATCTTGGGATAGGTGTCCTTTGTCCAAAAGAATCGTTGCTAGGTTGGAGAACGTCGTCTTCCACGTTGCAATTAGCAGTAAACATTAGCTTGAGAGAGAGAGATACCCAACTTCCTACAGCGCCAAGAAAATAAATACCCGAAAATCGCAATATACTGACATAAACTGATATAATTCGGTTCAAAATAACAAGATTATGATGTCTTTAAAGCCTATATCGAATAAAAACACAGCCGAAAATGTCTAAGATCTATAACCGATGTTTCCAAAAGAACGTGTCAAGGTCCTCAGTGCGTCAGAGCGAAGGGGAAAAGAACGATACACCTTGTTTCCAATCAATTTATAGACTTTCAGCTCTGCCTAGAGACTCCATTTCAAGGCCCTCTATTCGCTGACACCCAGAGGAAGGCGTATGCAGTGCATCTCAACCAATAGAAGACAGGCAGATTTATAAACAGGTCTGAGAACAGGTTGGAAAATTCTGCATTCTCAACTCCACATAGGGAAATTGCTCTAAGTCCAGTTCTGTTTCACCCACAGACATAATTCAAACGGTTTTAGAAACTAGAGAGTGTTTTCTATCCAATAGTAATAATAATATGCATATTGTACGAGCAAGAATTGAGTACGAGGCAGTTTAATTTGGAAACGAATTTGTACTATGTCGAAATGACACCCCCCTAGTGGCAAGAAGATGTACTACTACCATTACTACTACTACTGCTGATTCTACTACTACTGCTACTGCTGATTCTACTACTACTGCCACTATAACTACTACTACCACTATAACTACTACTGCCACTATAACTACTGCTGCTACTGCCATTACTACGACTACTGCTGATATTACTACTACTGCTGATTCTACTACTACTGCTACTGCTGCTATTACTACTACTGCTGCTATTACTACTACTGCCACTATAACTACTGCTGCTACTGCTATTACTACTACTATTGCTGCTATTACTATAAGTACTGCTGCCACTGCTACTACTACTACCACTAATGCTGCTACTGCTATTACTACTAATGCTGCTACTGCTACTACTACTAATGCTGCTACTGCTACTACTGCTACTATTTCTGCTACTGTTACTGTTACTATAACTTCTACTGATACTGCTACTACTATAACTACTACTGCTAGTACTACTGCTACTATAAGTACTGCTGCTACTGCTACTACTATAACTTCTACTGATACTGCTACTACTATAACTACTACTGCTAGTACTACTGCTACTATAAGTACTGCTGCTACTGCTACTACTATAACTACTACTGCTAGTACTACTGCTACTATAAGTACTGCTGCTACTGCTACTACAGCCACACCAGGCTCTCCTCTCCGTCAGTCCTAATTCATGGAATGAGATGCACTTTGTGGCAATTTGAACATTTCAGTGCTTCCTCCCATTCCAGTGGATTATCATCTGATGACTGGTTCCCTGAGGACCCACCAGACCTGGGGCTGTTGGAGAGCTGGACAACTGGAGCCGGGGGATGGAGCGGGGCTGAGTGCACCAAGGAACATCAGAGGCTTGTTGAGAGTCGCAGCCTGCTGCCAGCCACAGCCAACAGGCCGTTACAAAACCAACGGGACTGTGTGTAGCCAACGGGCCTGTATTAAGCCATTGACAGTTTGACAGTACTATTTCCATATGGCGTGTTGGTATTTACAAAGCGCCTGCTGCAGATGTTTTTTTTTTTTTTTTTTTGGGGTGGATCAGCTTAATATTGCGGAAAGAATGTTGCTTCCAATGTAATTGTCTGTAATTGCCTGCTGCAGATGTTGGTTGTGTTGGGGACATGACTATGAGCTGTGACAGTATGCTGCATGCTCAACATGAATTCTGTCTCTGTACTTAACATTATAATGCTGCTGGAATGTGGCTGTAACTCATAGGTACAAAGAGTTTGAGTTTGTATTTTGTATTTATTAAGGATCCCCATTAGCTGCTGTCTAGGCAACAGATACTCGTCCTGGGGTACAGCAACATTAACAAAGTTATATACAATTAAAAATATTGGATGACATTACATTTCACAACACTTTTCACAATACATTAAGTGTGTGCCCTTTGGACACTACTCTACTATCACATTCTACAATACAACATCCATTGGTACGTGTGTGTATAGTACATGTGTTACAATATATATGCGTGTGTTTGTGTCTTCACAGTCTCCGCTGTTCCATAAGATGTATTTTTATGTGTTTAAAAAAAATCTGATTCTACTGCTGCATCATTTACCCGATGTCGAATAGAGTGCCATGTATTCATGGTACTGAGTACCTCCAATAGTCTGTTCTGGACTTGGGGACTGTGAAGAGACCTCTGGTGGCATGTCTTGTGGGGTATGTACGGGTGCCTGAGCTGTGTGCTAGTAGTTTTAACAGACCTCTGGTGGCATGTCTTGTGGGGTATGTACGGGTGCCTGAGCTGTGTGCTAGTAGTTTTAACAGACCGCTCGGTATATTCAGCTTGTCAACACTTCTTACAAAAACAAGTAGTGAAGTCAATTTCTTCTCCACTTTGAGCCATGAGACATTTACTTGCATATTTTTAATGTTGGTTAAGGGCTAGCCGTGCTGCCCTGTTCTTAGCCAACTGCAATTTTCCTAAGTCCTCTTTGTGGCACCTGACCACATGACTGAAAAGTAGTCCAGGTGTGACAAAACTAGGGCCTGTAGGACCTGCCTTGTTGATAGTGCTGTTAAGAAGGTAGAGCAGCGCTTTATTATGGACGGACTTCTCCCCATCTTAGCTACTGTTGTATCAACATGTTTTGACCGTGACAGTTTACAATCCAGGGTTACTCCAAGCATTTTAGTCACCTCAACTTGCTCTATTTCCACATTATTAATTTAGTGAATGATTTGTCCCAAATCCAATGCTTTCGGTTTTTGAAATATTTAGGACTAACTTATTTCTTGCCACCCATTCTGAAACTGACTGCAGTAATTTCACTCGCTGTAGTAGCTGACGTGTAAAGTGTTGATTCATCTGCATACATCGTTAAACTGGCTTTACTTAAAGCCAGTGGCATGTTGTTAGTAAAGATTGAAAAACGTAAAGGGCCTAGACAGCTGCCCTGGGGAATACCTGAATCTACCTGGATCCTGTTGGAGAGGCTTCCATTAAAAAACCTCTTAAGGTTCGGACCCTTTTTTTCAATATTCCCCTAAAATTACATACCCAAATCTAACTGCCTGTAGCTCAGGACTGTCACGAATCCCGCCGAGGATGGTGCCTCTTCCTGTTCGGGCGGCGCTCGGCGGTCGTCGTCACCGGCCTACTAGCTGCCATCGATTCTTTTCTTTTTGTTTCTGTTAGTTTGGGCTGATTGGGTGCACCTGTTTTGAGTTTAGTTTGGTGGGTAGGCTATTTAAGGGTAGGAAGCCCGCTGGCTGTTGTGCGGGCTTGTTTTCTGTTATGTTGGTGTTGGATTGTGAAGTGGATTTTGTTATTTTCTCGGAACAGTTTAGTCCGGTGTTTTTGGACTCATCGTTTCATGCGCCCGTGTGTTTTAGGGCGTTTTCCCTGTGTATTGGAAAATAAATCCACGTTCCTTAAACCTGCTCTCTGCGCTTGACTCCATCCACCTAGTACTCCTAGTAGCTCTGACAAGGACCTGAAGCAAGGATATGCATATTCATGATAACATTTGAAAATAAACACTTTGAAGTTTATGGGAATGTAAAATTAATGTTGGAGAATATAGCACATTATATCTGGTAAATGATAATACAGTTATATTTTTTTGTCTTTGAAATGCAAGAGAAAGACCATAAGGTATTATTCCAGCCCAGGCGAATTTTAGATTTTGGCCACTAGATGGCCGCAGTGTAGGTGCAACGTTTTAGACTGATCCAATGAACCATTGCATTTCTGTTAAAAATGTTGTATCAAGATTGCCCAAATGTGCCCAATTGGTTTATTAATGCATTTTCATGTTCATAACTGTGCACTCTCCTCAAACAATAGCATGGTATTCTTTCACAGGAGAGCCCACAGTCCTTGGTGGCGTTCCGTGTCGTTGGCACTGTATTATCATCAAAGCAGGCAAAGAAGGTGTTTAGTTTGTCTGGAAGCAAGATGACGTTGTCCGCGATGAGGCTGGTTTTTCTTTTGTAGTCCATAATTGTCTGTAGACGCTGCCACAAAGGTCTCGTGACTAGACGTTGAATTGCGACTCTACTTTGTCTCTATATACCAACATTTTGCTTGTTTGATTGCCTTGCGCGGATTGAATATCTACACTGTTTATATTCGGCCATATTCCCAGTCATCCTTTCCATGGTTATAAATACGGTGGTTCGTGCTTTCAGTTTTGGGCGAATGTAGTTTCCCTCAGTTTAAATAGTGAATAAAATGGAAAATAACCAACGTCTTGCTGTAAAACAAAGCCTTTAGTGTTTCTTCCACCCAGTCAGAAAGAATGTAGGACGACTAGAAATACAGGAGGCTAATGATACAAATACATAGACAGTTCTGTTTCTGTGAACAATGCGACTGGGGTCAACCTTGGACAGAATGAGAGAGGCAGACAGAGTTGAGAGTTGAACGTAATACCAGGTTTCCAGTCACATCCGCCCAGCTACAGTGGTGCTATCCAATGAAACAATAGCTTAATAACACATTTAGAGACAAAGCCATCCGGCTCAGGCTCCAGTTCCAGGGTTAGGGGCTCCTGCTCTCCAAGAAGCTGCTGTCTCACCTTGACAGCTCCTCTACCCACAATGCACTAAGTGGATGATTAAAAAGAGATGGAGGGTTTTACTGAGGGGTATGTGTAGCATCCTCGTGCTCCCCGCAGCCAGCCGAGCGATCAGCTACATCTGTCCTCCAAACAACACCAACATCCTTTATTTATTTCACATTAAATATTGATGTGTGTTATGAAAGGGTTCAAATAATGTGTCTGCCTCTTCTGGTCCCGGCACACTGTTTTCTAATGCATAAATAATTCTGCTGGGTGGACAGTGGGCAAACACATTAGGTGGGGTGTATCCGTTGTATCACATTCTTTCTGCCTGAGAGAAAATACCATCCCTAGTAATTTCCTACACTTATACAATCTGCGTTGACGGTAAATAATTGATGTATGAATTTAGGGCTAAAACTCCAATACACTATGACTTTATGTCAAGGGGTTAGTCCCTGAAGATTTGAATCCAAATCATCCCTCAAAATGGCTTCTTCCACTTTAAAAGGAACCATTTTGACCCCCCCCCCCCCATTCAATAGCAGTGTGTGCCCTCTATGAGCCCTGGGTGTAGGAGCCTCTTCATGAGGTCTGGCTGTGCATGGCTGCCGATAACCCAGTGATTTAGCCCATTACAAAATGGGAAATGTTTTGTTTTTGAACACAAATGGGTTTTTCACACTGACATGAACCCATTTTGATTGCATTGGCAGAGAGTGTGTGTGAAAGGGCGCCATCTTGCTTTTCATCTCAATATCTGCTGTGATGTACAATTATAGCTCTGATTGTCAGCCAGATCCATTCAGCAGATACACAGTGAGATAATAGTTTAAAACAAGAATTTCACTCTCAACGCTTCAATGAGCATGGTGTAGTGAGTACAGCTGCTCTCTCTGCTGCTCCACTCCTCATTGAAACAACGTCAGACAGAGAGAGAGCCCAGAGTCTAGTGGTGGAATTAAAGCTGGAGTTACAGGAACCATTTAACTGTCCACACAACACATTAATGAATGAAATACACCGATACACCGACAGCGATACACCGACATTCATGTTAGCATATTATTTGCTGAATATCCACCTGGTGATAACCTGGCTGAGTAGCTAGAACTACATTACTAGCCTGAGGCCGGGGTTAGGTTACCATGGTGGCGATGTACACCTCTGTTACAGGACCAGGAGAGGTTACCATGGTGATGATTACACCTCTGTTATAGGACCAGGAGAGGTTACCATGGTGGTGATGTACACCTCTGTTATAGGACCAGGAGAGGTTACCATGGTGGCGATGTACACCTCTGTTACAGGACCAGGAATCTGGGGTTAGGTTACCATGGTGATAATTTACACCTCTGTTACAGGACCAGGAATCTGGGGTTAGGTTACCATGGTGATAATTTACACCTCTGTTAAAGGACCAGGAGCCTGGAGTTAGGTTACCATGGTGATAATTTACACCTCTGTTACAGGACCAGAGCCTGGGGTTAGGTTACCATGGTGATGATTTACACCTCTGATACAGGACCAGGAGCCTAGGGTTATGTTACCATGGTGATACGTTGCACCTCTGTTAAAGGACCGGGAGCCTGGAGTTAGGTTACCACGGTGATAATTTACACCTCTGTTAAAGGACAGGGATCCTGGGGTTAGGTTCCCATGGTGATGATTTACACCTCTGTTACAGGACCAGGAGCCTGGGGTTAGGTTACCATGGTGATGATTTACACCTCTGATACAGGACCAGGAGCTTTGGGGCTCACTTAGACAGTCAGTACAATGGTATTAACTGTAAAAAGTGGATTGAGCCACAACAGTAACATTGCAACATTGTATCCACTCTGGTTCTGATGTCCTGAATGTTCCACGTCCGGACACATTCAGGCCCTTGGCCCGTGTTTATCCATCTCCAGTTCTGACAACAATGTGGCACAAATCCTGCTTCCAACAAAATTCCCATTGAGTTGGCTGTTTAGCCTCAGAATGGTGAGAGGATACATGGTTCAAAGCATTTGGTTGGATGGATATTAAACAGTTTCTGTTGTTGATTAGTTAGATGTGACACAGTTTAAGGTTGATATTGCCAGTCCGGTCCTCAAGCTATTCTCCAGACCTTTCAGTAAACAGAGGTGACCACAGGACCTGATGACCTCCGGCAGGAGTCAGATCAATGACAACACTACCCCCTCTCTCTCTCTCTCTCTCTCTCTCCATCCCAGCACAGGGTAACCACTGCTCCAGGCTAAACTCTTTACATTGTGCTGATGTGTTCAGGCCCTCTAGTGAGCTGGTGACTACCCTGCTATAATAACCGCCCTGCTCTACAATATCCACATACAGCTGCCTCCATCTCTCTCTCCACTCCATCTCTCCTTCTCTCTCTCTACCTCCCTCTCCCACATTCTCTTTCCCCCTCTCTCTCTCCTCTCTCTCCTCCCTCTCTCATTCTCCCTCTCTCCATCCCTCTCTCCCCTCCTCTCTCCCTCTATCTCCCTCCGTCTCTCATTCTCCCTCTCTCGTCTCTCCCTCCCTCTCTCTCCCCTCCCTCTATCTCTCTCCCTCTATCTCTCCCTCTCTCATTCTCCTTCTCTCCCCTCCCTCTCTCTCCCACTCTCTCCCCTCCCTCTCTCATTCTCCCTCTCTCCTCTCTCCCTCCCTCCCCTCCCTCTATCTCTCTCCTCTCTCTCTCCCTCCCTCTCTCTCCCCTCCCTCTATCTCTCTCCTCTCTCTCTCCCCTTCTCTCTCCCCTCCCTCCCCTCCCTCTATCTCCCCTCCCTCTCTCTCCCCTCTCTCGTCTCTCCCTCCCTCTCTCTCCCCTCCCTCTATCTCTCTCCCTCTATCTCTCCCTCTCTCATTCTCCTTCTCTCCCCTCCCTCCCCTCCCTCCATCTCCCCTCCCTCTCTCTCCCCTCTCTCCTCTCTCCCTCCCTCTATCTCTCCCTCCCTCTCTCTCCCTCTCCCTCCCCCCTAACTGTAAGTGTAGGAGCCCTATGAGCCCGACCAGGATCCCAGCCTCTCCAGCCATGATTAATCTGATAAATAATAAATATATCAATCTAGACTTCAGACAATGACAAATTCTTAGCAGCAGGAAGCACAAGCCCTCTTTAACGGCTGCCTGTAGTTGAGGAATTAATCATTTAATGAGGAATTCTTCAGGAAATTACAAAGTTTTGATTCATGTTGTCCGGTGTCAGTTCTTAGTCATTTGATATATGTCAAATAATTCACATCTTCACTAACTTTACCACAAACACTTAGACACACACACACAATATCACACACACACAATATCACACACACACAATATCACACACACACAATATCACACACATAATATCACACACACACACACAATATCACACACACACAATATCACACACACACAATATCACACACACACAATATCACACACATAATATCACACACACACACACAATATCGCACAAAATATACCACATACACAATCAGAAAGAGACATTCTGACCCTTGCCCAGAGGCGACTGTCCCTGAGATCAGATGTTGAATATCCCACGATAAAGTCCAGTTGACTCTGAGAAAGGCCCTTGAACATCTTTGGATAACCTCTCAGTTCCAACCTCTTTACTACAGTTTTTTATAATCACTTTCGCACTAATTTTTCAAAACTCTAGACACAAAACTCAAAACGGTCATCACTTGTAACACAGGCTGTCCAATGTTCAAAACATTGCATTGCGCATTCATATCTTTAAAGAAACCTTTCACTTGCAGAATTATTGGTTCAAATAACTCATTAATCATGAAATACCGTAGGAACATTCATTTAGATCACCCACACACAAGATACCGATAGTTTCACTGTGTAGTTGTTCGTACAATCATTAAATATTGTAGTACAAAATATGTGATACACGTTTCATTATGGTACAACACACCACTGTAAAAGGACTAGTAGAGAGAATACTACAGACACAGTAGAATCATTGAACAAAATCTGACATTTATTGATGAAATACAATAAAATCTTTGAATCTTTGAATCAAAGCAAAAATAATTCGCTACAAAAAAGAAAAAGACTACAGTAAAACGTCAACTGCTGTGTTCCTCACCTGGCTTACTGTAAAACATCAACTGCAGTGTTCCTCACCTGGCTTACTGTAAAACGTCAACTGCAGTGTTCCTCACCTGGCTTACTGTAAAACATCAACTGCAGTGTTCCTCACCTGGCTTACTGTAAAACGTCAACTACAGTGTTCCTCACCTGGCTTACTGTAAAACGTCAACTGCAGTGTTCCTCACCTGGCTTACTGTAAAACGTCAACTGCAGTGTTCCTCACCTGGCTTACTGTAAAACGTCAACTGCAGTGTTCCTCACCTGGCTTACTGTAAAACGTCAACTGCAGTGTTCCTCACCTGGCTTACTGTAAAACATCAACTGCAGTGTTCCTCACCTGGCTTACTGTAAAACGTCAACTGCAGTGTTCCTCACCTGGCTTACTGTAAAACGTCAACTGCAGTGTTCCTCACCTGGCTTACTGTAAAACGTCAACTGCAGTGTTCCTCACCTGGCTTACTGTAAAACATCAACTGCAGTGTTCCTCACCTGGCTTACTGTAAAACGTCAACTACAGTGTTCCTCACCTGGCTTACTGTAAAACGTCAACTGCAGTGTTCCTCACCTGGCTTACAGTAAAACGTCAACGGCAGTGTTCCTCACCTGGCTTACTGTAAAACGTCAACTGCAGTGTTCCTCACCTGGCTTACTGTAAAACGTCAACGGCAGTGTTCCTCACCTGGCTTACTGTAAAACGTCAACGGCAGTGTTCCTCACCTGGCTTACTGTAAAACGTCAACGGCAGTGTTCCTCACCTGGCTTACTGTAAAACGTCAACTGCAGTGTTCCTCACCTGGCTTACTGTAAAACGTCAACTGCAGTGTTCCTCACCTGGCTTACTGTAAAACGTCAACTGCAGTGTTCCTCACCTGGCTTACTGTAAAACGTCAACTGCAGTGTTCCTCACCTGGCTTACTGTAAAACGTCAACTGCAGTGTTCCTCACCTGGCTTACTGTAAAACGTCAACTGCAGTGTTCCTCACCTGGCTTACTGTAAAACGTCAACTGCAGTGTTCCCCACCTGGCTTACTGTAAAAAGCAAAATAAAGGGTTGATTCCTGTACTTCTATATTTCCATCGAACCTGTCTTGTGGATTTGGCCACAGGTTCTCATCTAACTCACAATGAATGTTTTCATTAGCCAAACATCTTGGGAAGAATCTTCGGGCGTGGCGAATCCAGGCCTGACACTGGTCTGCCATTGTTGTCATCCATGGCCTGGAGAAGGGTGGCTTGTTCGTGAGGGCGCCTATCATATACCTTCCACCTCCATGTGGAGAAAAATTCCTCAATCGGGTTAAGGAAAGGAGAGTATGGGGTAAGCACAAGGTGGTAAATTGTGGATGGGCCTGAAACCATGCTTGCACCATTTGAGTGGAACCTGACATTATCCCACACAATGACATATGTCACGCCATCAGCTCTACAGACCTGATTTATCTCATCAAGGAAGGTTACAAGGACTGGTGCATTATATGATCCAATACAAGGTCTGCGTCCCATCACACCGTCTTCCGATATAGCCACACACATGGTGATCTAGGCCCCCACGTTGTCCAGGTACATGGATGGTTGCCCGCTGGCCAATGAAATTCCGACCTCTCCTCCTTGTCTTGGCCAGGTTGAAGCCTCATCCAAAAAGACGTATTTCTGATGGTTTTCGTCAACATCCAGCTCCATCACCCTCTAAAAACACATTTTGGAAAGAGAATTACTGATTACAACGATGTAGAATTTGGGGGGAAATGTTTCACAACAGGCATCTTGAATCTGAACGTACCTGAACATCCTCAGCCCTCAGTTGCTTCACTCTGTCAGCATTTCTTTCTGAAGGCCCACGGCATAGCTGTTTTAGAGACACCTGGTGCCTTTTCAACATGCGTGAAATAGTCCTCAGACGTATGTCTTCCACATTGTTGAACATGTCCTCATTATCCAAGATGTTCTGCTGAATGTCTGTCAGGTGAATATCATTTCTGGCCCGAACCAAATGGACCACAGCCCGCTCTTGTTGGTCAGTCAGAATGTTGCTTCTGCCTCCCCTATTTGGCCTAGTCTCAGTTCTGCAGGGAAAATGACAGCAAGAACACATTTAGTCACATCACCTACTCTGTGGTACACATTGGCATGCAGTATACAGTCATTTAACAGTTGGGAGTAGCCTAATGTTTAGTGCATGCTGAAGACTTACCAGTTCTCATTGAGGAAAGTTCTGATGATTAAAGCAACGGTTGATCTTCTGAGGTTTGGTTGAATCATTGTAGCTGCCTCAGTAATTGTCATGTCATGACCACTATTGCTCGGATTTCATTGGACACTCTTTGCTGTTGCTGCCGCTGTCTTGGTCCGTGGCCTTGTCCTCTACCACGTTCCCCACCACACCTCTCAGACGAGGCCCACGACCACCTCTCAGAAGGGGTGCTCGTCCTCTACCACGTTCCCCACCACACCTCTCAGACGAGGCCCACGACCACCTCTCAGACGGGGTGCTCGTCCTCTACCACGTTCCCCACCACACCTCTCAGACGAGGCCCACGACCACCTCTCAGAAGAGGTGCTCGTCCCCTGCCATTCCTTTGACCACCTCGTCTTCCTCCTCCCACTGCTTGACCTCTATTGTGACCTGGATCACCTGCCGGCTTTATGTTATCGCTGTTGTTCTAGGTGGATACCTCTCATCTCACTATATACTCTTAACCACAATGTGAAATCAATCCTCAGTAATGACTTGGCAGTATTGGAAAAGCAATTACAAGGGCCTGCATACATACTGACCGACCACTTTATTAGATACACCTGCGTCTTAACGCAAATAGCCTTCGAACAGCGAATCATGTGGCTGCCTGCAACTCAATATATAGAGTACATATAGCAGAGAGCTTTAGTTGTTGTTCGACCAAATATTAGAACGGGCAAGATGAGGCATCTAAGTAACTTTGACCGTGGTATGATTGTTGGTGCCACACATGGTGGTTCCAGCATCTCAGAAACAGCTGTCCTCCTGGGACCTTAAGGCACTACCGTCTCTAGAGTTTACAGAGAATGGTGCGATAAACAAAACACATTCAGTGAGCGTCAGTTCTGTGGGCAGAAACACCTTGTTAATGAGAGAGGTCAGAGGAGAATGTCCAGACTCATTCAAGCTGACAGAAAGAAATGTAGAATACACATGTTACAGATCCTATTTAGAATACATGTTACAGATCCTATTTGGAATACATGTTACAGATCCTATTTAGAATACACGTGTTACAGATCCTATTTGGAATACATGTTACAGATCCTATTTAGAATACACGTGTATTCCACATGCTTACTTACAAGCCTTTAACCAACATTGCAGTTTTAAGAGAAATACCCCCAAAAAAGTAAGAGATAAGAATAACAAATAATGAAAGAGCAGCAGTAAATAACATTAGCGGGGCTGTATACAGGGGGTGCCGATACAGAGTCAATGTGGAGGCTGTATAGAGGGGTGCCGATACAGAGTCAATGTGCGGGGGCACCGGTGTCGAGGTAATACAATGCCTTGCAAAAGTATTCAAGCCCCTTGGCGTTTTTCATATTTTGTTGCATTACAACCTGTAATTTTTAGTGGATTTTAATTTGGATTTCATGTAATGGACATACGCAAAATAGTCCAAATTGGTGAAGTGAAATATTTAAAAAAAACTTGTTTCAAAATATTGAAAAATAATAATAATTGAAAAGTGGTGCATGCATATGTATTCACCCCCTTTGCTATGAATCACCTAAATAAGATCTGGTGCAATCAATTACCTTCAGAAGTCACATAATTAGTTAAATAAATTCCACCTGTGTGCAATCTGTGTCACATGATCTGTCACATGATCTCAGTATATATACACACCTGTTCTAAAAGGCCCCAGTGTCTGCAACACCACTAAGCAAGATCACCACTAAGCAAGACCAAGGAGCTCTCCAAACAGGTCAGGGACAAAGTTGTGGAGAAGTACAGATCAGGGTTGGGTTATAAAAAATTATCCAAAACTTTGAAATTACCCCGGGACACCATTAAATATATTATTAAAAATGGAAAGAATATGGCACCACATCAAACCAGCCAAGAGAGCCGCCCAACAAAACTCACGGACCAGGCAAAGAGGGCATTAATCAGAGAGGCAACAAAGAGACCAAAGATAACCCTGAAGGAGCTGCAAAGCTCCAAAGTGGAGATTGGAGTATCTGTCCATAGTACCACTTCAAGCCGTACACTCCACAGAGCTGGGCTTTACGGAAGAGTGTCCAGGAAAAAATAAGCAAACATGTTTGGTGTTCGCCAAAAGGCATGTGGGAGACTCCCCAAACATATGGAAGAAGGTACTCTGGTCAGATGAGACTAACATTAACATGTTTGGTGTTCGCCAAAAGGCATGTGGGAGACTCCCCAAACATATGGAAGAAGGTACTCTGGTCAGATGAGACTAAAATTTAGCTTTTTGGCCATGAAGGAAAATACTATGTCTGGCACAAACCCAACACCTCTCATCATCCCGAGAACACCATCCCCACAGTGAAGCATGGTGGTGGCAACATCATGCTGTGGGGACGTTTTTCATCAGCAGGGACTGGGAAAATGGTCAGAATTGAAGGAATGATGGATGGCGCTAAATACAGGGAAATTCTTGAGGGAAACCTGTTTCAGTCTTCCAGAGATTTGAGACTGGGACGGAGCAGACAATTCCCCTTCCAGCAGACAATGCCCCTAAGCATATTGCTAAAGCAACACTCAAGTGGTTTAAGGGGAAACATTTAAATGTCTTGAAATGGCGTAGTCAAAGCCCAGACCTCAATACAATTGAGAATCTGTGGTATGACTTAAAGATTGCTATACACCAGAGGAACCCATCCAAGTTGAAGGAGCTGGTGCAGTTTTGCCTTGAAGAATGGGCATAATCCCAGTGGCTAGATGTGCATAGCTTTTTGAAACATACCCCTGTAACTGCTGCAAAAGGTGGCTCTACAAAGTCTACAAAGCCTTTTGGGGGGGTGAATAGTTATGCACGCTCAAGTTCTGTTTTTTTTTGTCTTATTTCTTGTTTGTTTCACATAAAAAAATATTTTGCCTCTTCAAAGTGGTAGGCATGTTGTGTAAATCAAATGATACAAACCCCCCAAAAATATATTTATATTCCGGGTTGTAAGGCAACAAAATAGGAAAAATGCCTAGGTGGTGAATACTTTCGCAAGCCACTGTATGTACGTGTAGGTAGAGTTATTAAAGTGACTATGCATAGATAATAACAGAGAGTAGGAACAGTGTAGAAGAGGGGAGGGAGGGCAATACAAATAGTATAGGTAGCCATTTGATTAGCTGTTCAAGAATATTGTGGCTTGGGGGTAGAAACTGTTTAGAAGCCTCTTGAACCTAGACTTGGCGCTCCGTTACCACTTGCTGTGCGGTAGCAGAGAGAACAGTCTATAACTTGGGTGGCTGGAGTCTGACAATTTTATGGGCCTTCCTCTGACAACGCCTGGTATAGAGGTCCTGGATGGCAGGAAGCTTGGCCCCGGTGATGTACTGGGCCGTACGCACTACCCTCTGTAGTGCCTTGCGGTCGGAGGCCGAGCAGTTGCCATGCCAGGCAGTGATGCAACCCGTCAGGATGCTCTCGATTGTACAGCTGTATTTTCAGTCTCCTGAGGGGGAATAGGTTTTGTTGTGCCCTCTTCACGACTGTCTTGGTGTGCTTGGACCACGTTAGTTTGTTGGTGATGTGGACGCCAAGGAACATGAAGCTCTCAAACTTCTCCACTACAGCCCTGTCAATGAGATTGGGGGCGTGCTCGGTCCTCCTTTTCCTGATGCCCACAATCATCTACTTTGTCTTGATCACGTAGAGGTTGTTGTCCTGGCACCACACTGCCAGGTCTCTGACCTCCTCTCTAGAGGCTGTCTCATCATTGAGGGAGAGGTTGTTGTCCTGGCACCACACTGCCAGGTCTCTGACCTCCTCCCTATAGGCTGTCTCATCATTGTCGGTGATCACTGTTGTGTCATCTGCAAACTTAATGATGGTGTTGGAGTCGTGCTTGGCCGTGCAGTCATGAGTGAACAGGGAGTACAGGAGGGGAATGAGCATGCACCCCTGAGGGGTCCCCGTATTGAGGATCAGTGTGGTGGATGTGTTGTTACCTACCCTTACCACCTGTGGGTGGCCCGTCAGGAAGTCCAGGATCAAGTTGCAGAGGGAGGTGTTTAGTCCCAGGGTCCTTAGCTTAGTGATGAGCTTTGAGGGCACTATGGTGTTGAATGCTGAGCTGTAGTCAATGAATAGCATTCTCACATACAGTTGCAGTCGGATGTTTACATACACTTTAGCCAAAGTTTATTTACAATTAGTTTTTCACAATTCCTGACATTTAATCTTAGTAAAAAATCCCTGTCTGTCACGATCGTCGTAATAACATTCGGACCAAAGCGCAGCGTGATTTGGGTTCCACATGTTTATTGAATGAAACGCACAAAAACAATAAAGAACGAACGAAACGTAAATGAAGTGCTCACAGGCAACTATACATAAACAAGATCCCACAAAACACAGTGGGGAAATGGCTGCCTAAATATGATCCCCAATCAGAGACAATGATAAACAGCTGCCTCTGATTGGGAACCATACCAGGCCAACCTAGAAATAAACAACCTAGATTACAGACCCTAGTCACACCCCGACCAAACCAACATAGAGAATAACAACCTAGATTACAGACCCTAGTCACACCCCGACAAAACAAACATAGAGAATAAACAACCTAGATTATAGACCCTAGTCACACCCCGACCAAACCAACCTAGAAATAAACAACCTAGATTACAGACCCTAGTCACAACCCGACCAAACCAACATAGAAATAAACAACCTAGATTACAGACCCTAGTCACACCCCGACCTAACCAACATAGAGAATAAACAACCTAGATTACAAACCCTAGTCACACCCCGACCAAACCAACATAGAGAATAAACAACCTAGATTACAGACCCTAGTCACAACCCGACCAAACCAACATAGAAATAAACAACCTAGATTACGGACCCTAGTCACACCCCGACCTAACCAACATAGAGAATAAACAACCTAGATTACAGACCCTAGTCACACCCCGACCAAACCAACATAGAAATAAACAACCTAGATTACAGACCCTAGTCACACCCCGACCAAACCAACATAGAGAATAAACAACCTAGATTACAGACCCTAGTCACACCCCGACCTAACCAACATAGAGAATAAACAACCTAGATTACAGACCCTAGTCACACCCCGACCAAACCAACATAGAAATAAACAACCTAGATTACGGACCCTAGTCACACCCCGACCTAACCAACATAGAGAATAAACAACCTAGATTACAGACCCTAGTCACACCCCGACCAAACCAACATAGAAATAAACAACCTAGATTACAGACCCTAGTCACACCCCGACCAAACCAACATAGAGAATAAACAACATAGATGACAGACCCTAGTCACACCCCGACCTAACCAACATAGAGAATAAACAACCTAGATTACAGACCCTAGTCACACCCCGACCAAACCAACATAGAAATAAACAACATAGATTACGGACCCTAGTCACACCCCGACCTAACCAACATAGAGAATAAACAACCTAGATTACAGACCCTAGTCACACCCCGACCAAACCAACATAGAAATAAACAACCTAGATTACAGACCCTAGTCACACCCCGACCTAACCAACATAGAGAATAAACAACCTAGATTACAGACCCTAGTCACACCCCGACCAAACCAACATAGAAATAAACAACATAGATTACAGACCCTAGTCACACCCCGACCAAACCAACATAGAGAATAAACAACCTAGATTACAGACCCTAGTCACACCCCGACCAAACCAACATAGAAATATACAACCTAGATTACAGACCCTAGTCACACCCCGACCAAACCAACATAGAAATAAACAACCTAGATTACAGACCCTAGTCACACCCCGACCTAACCAACATAGAGAATAAACAACCTAGATTACAGACCCTAGTCACACCCCGACCAAACCAACATAGAGAATAAACAACCTAGATTACAGACCCTAGTCACAACCCGACCAAACCAACATAGAAATAAACAACCTAGATTACGGACCCTAGTCACACCCCGACCTAACCAACATAGAGAATAAACAACCTAGATTACAGACCCTAGTCACACCCCGACCAAACCAACATAGAAATAAACAACCTAGATTACAGACCCTAGTCACACCCCGACCAAACCAACATAGAGAATAAACAACCTAGATTACAGACCCTAGTCACACCCCGACCTAACCAACATAGAGAATAAACAACCTAGATTACAGACCCTAGTCACACCCCGACCAAACCAACATAGAAATAAACAACCTAGATTACGGACCCTAGTCACACCCCGACCTAACCAACATAGAGAATAAACAACCTAGATTACAGACCCTAGTCACACCCCGACCAAACCAACATAGAAATAAACAACCTAGATTACAGACCCTAGTCACACCCCGACCAAACCAACATAGAGAATAAACAACATAGATTACAGACCCTAGTCACACCCCGACCTAACCAACATAGAGAATAAACAACCTAGATTACAGACCCTAGTCACACCCCGACCAAACCAACATAGAAATAAACAACATAGATTACGGACCCTAGTCACACCCCGACCTAACCAACATAGAGAATAAACAACCTAGATTACAGACCCTAGTCACACCCCGACCAAACCAACATAGAAATAAACAACCTAGATTACAGACCCTAGTCACACCCCGACCTAACCAACATAGAGAATAAACAACCTAGATTACAGACCCTAGTCACACCCCGACCAAACCAACATAGAAATAAACAACATAGATTACAGACCCTAGTCACACCCCGACCAAACCAACATAGAGAATAAACAACCTAGATTACAGACCCTAGTCACCCCCCGACCAAACCAACATAGAGAATAAACAACCTAGATTACAGACCCTAGTCACACCCCGACCAAACCAACATAGAAATAAACAACCTAGATTACAGACCCTAGTCACACCCCGACCAAACCAACATAGAAATAAACAACCTAGATTACAGACCCTAGTCACAAACCGACCAAACCAACATAGAGATAAACAACCTAGATTACAGACCCTAGTCACACCCCGACCAAACCAACATAGAAATAAACAACCTAGATTACAGACCCTAGTCACACCCCGACCTAACCAACATAGAAATAAACAACCTAGATTACAGACCCTAGTCACACCCCGACCAAACCAACATAGAGATAAACAACCTAGATTACAGACCCTAGTCACACCCCGACCAAACCAACATAGAGATAAACAAACTAGATTAGAGACCCTAGTCACAACCTGACCAAACGAACAGAGAATAAACAATCTCGATTACAGACCCTAGTCACACCCCGACCAAACCAACATAGAAATAAGCAATCTAGATTACAGACCCTAGTCACACCCCGACCAAACCAACATAGAGAATAAACAACCTAGATTACAGACCCTAGTCACACCCCGACCTAACCAACATAGAAATAAACAACCTAGATTACAGACCCTAGTCACACCCCGACCAAACCAACATAGAGAATAAACAACATAGATTACAGACCCTAGTCACACCCCGACCTAACCAACATAGAGAATAAACAACCTAGATTACGGACCCTAGTCACACCCCGACCAAACCAACATAGAAATAAACAACCTAGATTACAGACCCTAGTCACACCCCGACCAAACCAACATAGAGAATAACAACCTAGATTACAGACCCTAGTCACACCCCGACCAAACCAACATAGAGAATAAAAAACCTAGATTACAGACCCTAGTCACACCCCGACCAAACCAACATAGAAATAAACAACCTAGATTACAGACCCTAGTCACACCCCGACCAAACCAACATAGAAATAAACAACCTAGATTACAGACCCTAGTCACACCCCGACCAAACCAACATAGAGAATAACAACCTAGATTACAGACCCTAGTCACACCCCGACCAAACCAACCTAGAAATAAACAACCTAGATTACAGACCCTAGTCACAACCCGACCAAACCAACATAGAAATAAACAACCTAGATTACAGACCCTAGTCACACCCCGACCAAACCAACATAGAGAATAAACAACCTAGATTACAGACCCTAGTCACACCCCGACCAAACCAACATAGAAATAAACAACCTAGATTACAGACCCTAGTCACACCCCGACCTAAACAACATAGAAATAAACAACCTAGATTACAGACCCTAGTCACACCCCGACCAAACCAACATAGAGAATAAACAACCTAGATTACAGACCCTAGTCACACCCCGACCAAACCAACATAGAGAATAAACAACCTAGATTACAGACCCTAGTCACACCCCGACCAAACCAACATAGAGAATAAACAACATAGATTACAGACCCTAGTCACACCCCGACCAAACCAACATAGAAATAAACAACCTAGATTACAGACCCTAGTCACACCCCGACCAAACCAACATAGAGAATAAACAACCTAGATTACAGACCCTAGTCACAACCCGACCTAACCAACATAGAAATAAACAACCTAGATTACAGACCCTAGTCACACCCCGACCTAACCAACATAGAAATAAACCACCTAGATTACAGACCCTAGTCACACCCCGACCAAACCAACATAGAAATAAACAACCTAGATTACAGACCCTAGTCACACCCCGACCAAACCAACATAGAGAATAAACAACCTAGATTACAGACCCTAGTCACACCCCGACCAAACCAACATAGAGAATAAACAACATAGATTACAGACCCTAGTCACACCCCGACCAAACCAACATAGAAATAAACAACCTAGATTACAGACCCTAGTCACACCCCGACCAAACCAACATAGAGAATAAACAACCTAGATTACAGACCCTAGTCACAACCCGACCTAACCAACATAGAAATAAACAACCTAGATTACAGACCCTAGTCACACCCCGACCTAACCAACATAGAAATAAACCACCTAGATTACAGACCCTAGTCACACCCCGACCTAACCAACATAGAAATAAACAACCTAGATTACAGACCCTAGTCACACCCCGACCAAACCAACATAGATTACAGACCCTAGTCACACCCCGACATAACCACCATAGAGAATAAACAACCTAGATTACAGACCCTAGTCACACCCCGACCTAACCAACATAGAAATAAACAACCTAGATTAGACCCTAGTCACACCCCGACCAAACCAACATAGAAATAAACAACCTAGATTACAGACCCTAGTCACAACCCGACCAAACCAACATAGAGAATAAACAACCTAGATTACAGACCCTAGTCACACCCCAACCAAACCAACATAGAGATAAACAACCTAGATTACAGACCCTAGTCACACCCCGACCAAACCAACATAGAGATAAACAACCTAGATTACAGACCCTAGTCACACCCCGACCAAACCAACATAGAGAATAACAACCTAGATTACAGACCCTAGTCACACCCCGACCTAACCAACATAGACAATAATAACCTAGATAACCCACCCTAGTCACACCCCGACCTAACAACATAGAGAATAACAACCTAGATTACAGACCCTAGTCACAACCCGACCAAACCACCATAGAAATAAACAACCTAGATTACAGACCCTAGTCACACCCCGACCAAACCAACATAGAGAATAACAACCTAGATTACAGACCCTAGTCACACCCTGACCAAACCAACATAGAAATAAATAACCTAGATAACCCACCCTAGTCACACCCCGACCTAACCAACATAGAGAATAATAACCTAGATAACCCACCCTAGTCACACCCCGACCTAACCAACATAGAGAATAATAACCTAGATAACCCACCCTAGTCACACCCCGACCTAACCAACATAGAGAATAATAACCTAGATAACCCACCCTAGTCACACCCCGACCTAACCAACATAGAAATAAACAACCTAGAA
>NW_024059626.1:0-33488 GCF_016432855.1 Salvelinus namaycush | reverse complement strand
TTTTCTTGCCTAACATCATTATTTGGAAACGGTATATTGATGATATTTGGCGTTCCATGCTTTTCTTAACTCCTGTTCTGAGCACCTGAGATTTACTATGGAATCTGACACACGTCAAATCAGCTTCCTTGATCTTCTGATCTTGTGTGAAGATAATGTTCTATACACTGATCTTTACAGGAAACCTACTGATCGTAACAGTTTGTTGGGGGCTGAAGAAGAGGAGGGGAGGAGGAGATGAGAGGAGGGGAGAGGAGGATGGGAGAGGAGGGGGGGAGGGGAGGGGAGGAGGAGGATGGGAGAGGAGGAGGAGGGGAGAGGAGGAGGAGGATGGGAGAGGAGGGGGGGAGGGGAGGGGAGGAGGAGGATGGGAGAGGAGGGGGGGAGGGGAGGGGAGGAGGAGGATGGGAGAGGAGGAGGAGGGGAGAGGAGGAGGAGGATGGGAGAGGAGGGGGGGAGGGGAGGGGAGGAGGAGGATGGGAGAGGAGGGGGGGAGGGGAGGGGAGGAGGAGGATGGGAGAGGAGGGGGGAGGGGAGGGGAGGAGGAGGATGGGAGAGGAGGGGGAGAGGGAGAGGGGAGGGGAGGAGGATGGGAGAGGAGGGGGGGAGAAGAGAGGGAGGAGGAGGATGGGAGAGGAGGAGGGGAGGGGAGGGGAGGAGGAGATGAGAGGAGGGGAGAGAGGAGGACAGTGGAGGAGGAGAGGGTAGGAGGAGAGAGGGAGAGAGGAAGACAGCGGAGGAGGAGAGGGTAGGAGGAGAGAGGAGGAGAGAGGGAGAGAGGAAGACAGCGGAGGAGGAGAGGGTAGGAGGAGAGAGGGAGAGAGGAAGACAGCGGAGGAGGAGAGGGTAGGAGGAGAGAGGAGGGGAGAGGGAGAGAGGAAGACAGCGGAGGAGGAGAGGGTAGGAGGAGAGAGGAGGGGAGAGGGAGAGAGGAAGACAGTGGAGGAGGAGAGGGTAGGAGGAGAGAGGGAGAGAGGAAGACAGCGGAGGAGGAGAGGGTAGGAGGAGAGAGGGAGAGAGGAAGACAGCGGAGGAGGAGAGGGTAGGAGGAGAGAGGGAGAGAGGAAGACAGCGGAGGAGGAGAGGGTAGGAGGAGAGAGGAGGGGAGAGGGAGAGAGGAAGACAGTGGAGGAGGAGAGGGTAGGAGGAGAGAGGAGGGGAGAGGGAGAGAGGAGGGGAGAGGAAGACAGCGGAGGAGGAGAGGGTAGGAGGGGAGAGGGAGAGAGGAAGACAGCGGAGGAGGAGAGGGTAGGAGGAGAGAGGAGGAGAGAGGGAGAGAGGAAGACAGCGGAGGAGGAAAGGAGGACGATTTATAACGCCAAAATGTAACACTTGTTCACAACAAATATTGATCTCACACCTTAGTGTTATTTAACACTGTAAATGAAAGGAATGAATGGCCTCGGGTGGATTCTTCCTTTAATGTATCAAATACTGACATCACAACAGGAACAGGAAGCAGAGGTGTAGTTGTTGAGGTATGCAGACAGACACTCGATTGGCCTTCAGGAGTTAGAGACCTCCTACATGTAGAATCTAGCAGCATGACTGGTGGGGCTCAATATGACTGTCAAACTGTGGTGGTCTGACAGACCCACACCTTTTAATGAGTCACTGTTGCCTTCGCCTTATCTCTCTGGTTAGGAGGAGGCTCAGGTCTGACTGACCCACACCTTTAATGAGTCACTGTTGCCTTCGCCTCCTCTCTCTGGTTAGGAGGAGGCTCAGGTCTGACTGACCCACACCTTTTAATGAGTCACTGTTGCCTTCGCCTCCTCTCTCTGGTTAGGAGGAGGCTCAGGTCTGACTGACCCACACCTTTAATGAGTCACTGTTGCCTTCGCCTTATCTCTCTGGTTAGGAGGAGGCTCAGGTCTGACTGACCCACACCTTTAATGAGTCACTGTTGCCTTCGCCTTATCTCTCTGGTTAGGAGGAGGCTCAGGTCTGACTGACCCACACCTTTAATGAGTCACTGTTGCCTTCGCCTCCTCTCTCTGGTTAGGAGGAGGCTCAGGTCTGACAGACCCACACCTTTTAATGAGTCACTGTTGCCTTCGCCTTATCTCTCTGGTTGGAGGAGGCTCAGGTCTGACAGACCCACACCTTTAATGAGTCACTGTTGCCTTCGCCTTATCTCTCTGGTTAGGAGGAGGCTCAGGTCTGACTGACCCACACCTTTAATGAGTCCCTGTTGCCTTCGCCTTATCTCTCTGGTTAGGAGGAGGCTCAGGTCTGACAGACCCACACCTTTAATGAGTCACTGTTGCCTTCGCCTCCTCTCTCTGGTTAGGAGGAGGCTCAGGTCTGACTGACCCACACCTTTAATGAGTCACTGTTGCCTTCGCCTCCTCTCTCTGGTTAGGAGGAGGCTCAGGTCTGACTGACCCACACCTTTAATGAGTCACTGTTGCCTTCGCCTTATCTCCCTAGTTAGGAGGAGGCTCAGGTCTGACAGACCCACACCTTTAATGAGTCACTGTTGCCTTCGCCTTATCTCTCTGGTTAGGAGGAGGCTCAGGTCTGACTGACCCACACCTTTAATGAGTCACTGTTGCCTTCGCCTTATCTCTCTGGTTAGGAGGAGGCTCAGGTCTGACTGACCCACACCTTTAATGAGTCACTGTTGCCTTCGCCTTATCTCTCTGGTTAGGAGGAGGCTCAGGTCTGACTGACCCACACCTTTAATGAGTCACTGTTGCCTTCGCCTTATCTCTCTGGTTAGGAGGAGGCTCAGGTCTGACAGACCCACACCTTTAATGAGTCACTTGCCTTCGCCTCCTCTCTCTGGTTAGGAGGAGGCTCAGGTCTGACTGACCCACACCTTTAATGAGTCACTGTTGCCTTCGCCTCCTCTCTCTGGTTAGGAGGAGGCTCAGGTCTGACTGACCCACACCTTTAATGAGTCACTGTTGCCTTCGCCTTATCTCCCTAGTTAGGAGGAGGCTCAGGTCTGACAGACCCACACCTTTAATGAGTCACTGTTGCCTTCGCCTTATCTCTCTGGTTAGGAGGAGGCTCAGGTCTGACTGACCCACACCTTTAATGAGTCACTGTTGCCTTCGCCTTATCTCTCTGGTTAGGAGGAGGCTCAGGTCTGACTGACCCACACCTTTAATGAGTCACTGTTGCCTTCGCCTCCTCTCTCTGGTTAGGAGGAGGCTCAGGTCTGACTGACCCACACCTTTAATGAGTCATTGTTGCCTTCGCCTTATCTCTCTGGTTGGAGGAGGCTCAGGTCTGACTGACCCACACCTTTAATGAGTCAACAGACAGGCAGATAGACCATAGCTCTCTATATAAATGAACAGACAGGCAGATAGACCATAGATCTCTATATAAATGAACAGGCAGGCAGATAGACCATAGATCTCTATATAAATGATCAAACAGGCAGATAGACCATAGATCTCTATATAAATGAACAGGCAGGCAGATAGACCATAGCTCTCTATATAAATGATCAAACAGGCAGATAGACCATAGATCTCTATATAAATGAACAGGCAGGCAGATAGACCATAGATCTCTATATAAATGAACAGGCAGGCAGATAGACCATAGTTCTCTATATAAATGAACAGGCAGGCAGATAGACCATAGATCTCTATATAAATGAACAGACAGGCAGATAGACCATAGCTCTCTATATAAATGAACAGGCAGGCAGATAGACCATAGATCTCTATATAAATGAACAGGCAGGCAGATAGACCATAGATCTCTATATAAATGAACAGGCAGGCAGATAGACCATAGATCTCTATATAAATGAACAGGCAGGCAGATAGACCATAGATCTCTATATAAATGAACAGGCAGGCAGATAGACCATAGATATATTCTAAGAACCCAGGATGTTACATTGTATCAATCCTACATGGTTTATAAAGAACCCAGGATGTTACATTGTATCAATCCTACATGGTTTATAAAGAACCCAGGATGTTACATTGTATCAATCCTACATGGTTTATAAAGAACCCAGGATGTTACATTGTATCAATCCTACATGGTTTATAAAGAACCCAGGATGTTACATTGTATCAATCCTACATGGTTTATAAAGAACCCAGGATGTTACATTGTATCAATGTGTTCTGTATGAGAACCGCTGCTGTTATGCCGTAGCCTCTGGCCTGCAGCATCATGTACCCATCCTGTTGTCTGTTTGGAAATGATGTAGTGCCCCGAGTCGAGGCCCAATTCAGTCTGGATGGAACGGGAATCTGATTCTAGTCAAGACAGACAGGTGGGGTCGGAATGCAACCTGTTTCAGGGCTGGATACATTGTATCTTAGGGCCTATAGTTGTGATATATATGATACCAGAGGCTGTACCCTTCCGTTCTACCCTGCTCGAGTATGATGTCAGTCTAGTGATGCTGACATAAAGCGGAATCACAGAGCGAGCACCCCCCCTCCCCACAGCCTCACAGTCGAATGACCCAGTTTAGCCTGGAGAAACATTACAGAACCCAGACCCAGCATGCCACACCGTGTTATCTCCAGATGTAGACCACATTTGGCACGATAATAGGTATACAAGTATTATAGCGGTGGTGTTTTATCCATAAATACAAGTTGAAATGGTATCCTCGGGACATTAGAGCAGAGGCTGTTCCGCTAAAACTCAGTCATGCGTCATGTGCCATCAGACATGCGGACCATCTCTCTCTATTGATCAGTAATTATTGAATAGAAACGGCTCCTTCTTACCTGGATACAGCACAGCAGATATATAACGCAAGGCACCGATGAGATCATGGTATCTCTACTGTTGTTCATTGAAGGGAGTCGATCGGGCTTCTGTGCTCAGGGCTCGCCGGCGATTTGCACATCCAGACAATGGTGAATTTTCTGCACCATCAGACCATCGAGCTATCCTCTCTCTCTCCGCCGAACCTGGGAGCACAATAGTCTCCGCTCTCCCCCCCGGTCCTCCTAAACGTCCGTTTAGATCATCCGCTTGGTGCCGTTCCTGTGCCAGAACGCCCCGATATGGGCCATATCTGAAACGTAGGGTGTCGATTTTTCAACAGCCGTCCTAACGTCCGCGATGGGTCGGCGAAATGGATGGAGTGAGTAACGCGGCAGTGGCCATCATTTAAAGGACGAAACGAGCAGAGGCAGCCTGATCCTACAAACGGAAGGAGAGCAGAGACATAGGCTGCATTCCCCCTCTCTCTCTCTCTCTCTCTCTCTTTCTCCAACGCCCCGCCCTAATCTGTACAGAGGGAGGCAGGAACAGCACCAGCTAGCCTACTAGCTAGGCTACTATCATCAGATAGAATGATGAATGGAGAGAGGGAGGGACAGCACCAGCTAGCCTACTAGCTAGGCTACTATCATCAGATAGAATGATGAATGGAGAGAGGGAGGGACAGCACCAGCTAGCCTACTAGCTAGGCTACTATCATCAGATAGAATGATGAATGGAGAGAGGGAGGCAGGAACAGCACCAGCTAGCCTACTAGCTAGGCTACTATCATCATCAGATAGAATGATGAATGGAGAGAGGGAGGAACAGCACCAGCTAGCCTACTAGCTAGGCTACTATCATCAGATAGAAGGATGAATGGAGAGAGGGAGGAACAGCACCAGCTAGCCTACTAGCTAGGCTACTATCATCAGATAGAAGGATGAATGGAGAGAGGGAGGAACAGCACCAGCTAGCCTACTAGCTAGGCTACTATCATCAGATAGAAGGATGAATGGAGAGAGGGAGGGACAGCACCAGCTAGCCTACTAGCTAGGCTACTATCATCAGATAGAATGATGAATGGAGAGAGGGAGGGACAGCACCAGCTAGCCTACTAGCTAGGCTACTATCATCAGATAGAATGATGAATGGAGAGAGGGAGGCAGGAACAGCACCAGCTAGCCTACTAGCTAGGCTACTATCATCATCAGATAGAATGATGAATGGAGAGAGGGAGGAACAGCACCAGCTAGCCTACTAGCTAGGCTACTATCATCAGATAGAATGATGAATGGAGAGAGGGAGGCAGGAACAGCACCAGCTAGCCTACTAGCTAGGCTACTATCATCATCAGATAGAATGATGAATGGAGAGAGGGAGGAACAGCACCAGCTAGCCTACTAGCTAGGCTACTATCATCAGATAGAAGGATGAATGGAGAGAGGGAGGAACAGCACCAGCTAGCCTACTAGCTAGGCTACTATCATCAGATAGAAGGATGAATGGAGAGAGGGAGGAACAGCACCAGCTAGCCTACTAGCTAGGCTACTATCATCAGATAGAAGGATGAATGGAAAGAGGGAGGGACAGCACCAGCTAGCCTACTAGCTAGGCTACTATCATCATCAGATAGAAGGATGAATGGAGAGAGGGAGGAACAGCACCAGCTAGCCTACTAGCTAGGCTACTATCATCAGATAGAATGATGAATGGAGAGAGGGAGGGACAGCACCAGCTAGCCTACTAGCTAGGCTACTATCATCATCAGATAGAAGGATGAATGGAGAGAGGGAGGAACAGCACCAGCTAGCCTACTAGCTAGGCTACTATCATCAGATAGAAGGATGAATGGAGAGAGAGAGGAACAGCACCAGCTAACCTACTAGCTAGGCTACTATCATCATCAGATAGAAGGATGAATGGAGAGAGAGAGGGACAGCACCAGCTAGCCTACTAGCTAGGCTACTATCATCAGATAGAAGGATGAATGGAGAGAGGGAGGGATGGAGCGGAGATCTCCCCTTTATGTCTGCTGACTGACTGCATTTGCCCTGCTCTCAGATCAATATGTTTAGCGCTATAACAGGGTTACAGCAGGTTAACAGGGTTTGGTAACAGGCTATTGGATTATTGGCCCTAATTGAATCCCCCAAACATCAACAGTGTAAATTGAAATATTGTGTTTATTTAATTGAATGCCCACCTTCTCGGTGATAAACCTATATTATATAACATGAATAGCCTACATTACAGTAGTCCTATATTATATAACATGAATAGCCTACATTACAGTAGTCCTATATTATATAACATGAATAGTCTACATTACAGTAGTCCTATATTATATAACATGAATAGCCTACATTACAGTAGTCCTATATTATATAACATGAATAACCTACATTACAGTAGTCCTATATTATATAACATGAATAGTCTACATTACAGTAGTCCTATATTATATAACATGAATAGTCTACATTACAGTAGTCTGTGCTCTTCGTTTGAGAAAGGGATGTTGACGAAAAATGTATCATATTTATTTCTTTATTTCACGGAACATCCCTGTGTAACCGGCCGGTGTGTAGCTGGTGTGGAGGAGTCAGGCGCAGGACAGCAGAGATGAGTAATGATCGTAACTTTACTCAAGAATTCATATATATACAACACAATAAACTAGCCCACAAATACGGACCGTATACATACAAACAATCACTCACAAATACAACACGGGGAACAGAGGGTTAAATAATAAACACGTAATTGGTTGAGTGAAGCCAGGTGTGATAATACAAAGACGGAACAAATGGAAAATGAAAAGTGGATCGGGCGGGTGGCTAGAAAGCCGGTGACGTCGACCCCCGAACGTCGCCCGAACAAGGAGAGAGACCGACTTCAGCGGAAGTCGTGACACCCTGGGTATTAATTAGAAAAGGGTTTTGAAGACAACATTCAATCAGATTATCCACTCCTCCATAATCTCACTTGAAGGAAACATCTACAGAGTTTCTCTGTCTATCATAATAGTTAGTTCATTTCAGTAGTCTGCCGTTATGTTCTGGATCAGATTCTAAGGGGATGAAGAGGGATTTCCTGTCATAAAATCCACCCTGTCGCTGGAACTGCCCGTTAAGCCCCATATTGATGTCTATCATAGTGTTTAAAAAGGACACAATCATTTTGAGAGTAACCCTCTAAAAAGTACTTCATAAACCATTTTAATTTCTGGGAATGTATTCCTTCACACGGTAAATTTGGGGAAAAGGGGCTGAACGGAACCAAAGCAAAGAAAGTAAATGTCAAAGCCCCCCTCTCCTATCTAACCTGCCTACCCACTACTTACCTAACTTAGCACCACCTGGTGCCCTAACCAAAATACAGGGGTCCGCCCAGGTCTTACCTAGTGTGCCTAGACAGAGTACATACTACGGGTTATGTATGCCCGCGGGCCTCTTGCCTAAGCACTCCCTAGGTGCCTTCTCCTTCCCCCAATGGGAACAAAAACAGAATATTACTAACAATTTCATTAATCAAAACACTGCGTCCTATTTACACTCACAGGACACACTAATCAGCTCTCTCTCTCTGTGCAACAATCAACACAGGACGGACCAATCAGCTCTCTCTCTCTGTGCAACAATCAACACAGGACCAATCAGCTCTCTCTCTCTCTGTGCAACAATCAACACAGGACCAATCAGCTCTCTCTCTCTCTGTGCAACAATCAGCTCTCTCTCTCTGTGCAACAATCAACACAGGACCAATCAGCTCTCTCACTCTGTGCAACAATCAACACAGGACCAATCAGCTCTCTCTCTCTGTGCAACAATCAACACAGGACCAATCAGCTCTCTCACTCTGTGCAACAATCAACACAGGACCAATCAGCTCTCTCTCTCTCTCTGTGCACCAATCAGCTCTCTCTCTCTGTGCAACAATCAACACAGGACCAATCAGCTCTCTCACTCTGTGCAACAATCAACACAGGACCAATCAGCTCTCTCTCTCTGTGCAACAATCAACATAGGACGTACCAATCAGCTCTCTCTCTCTGTGCAACAATCAACACAGGACCAATCAGCTCTCTCTCTCTGTGCAACAATCAACACAGGACCAATCAGCTCTCTCTCTCTGTGCAACAATCAACACAGGACCAATCAGCTCTCTCTCTCTGTACAACACTCAACACAGGACGTACCAATCAGCTCTCTCTCTCTGTGCAACAATCAACACAGGACCAATCAGCTCTCTCTCTCTGTGCAACAATCAACACAGGACCAATCAGCTCTCTCTCTCTGTGCAACAATCAACACAGGACGTACCAATCAGCTCTCTCTCTCTGTGCAACAATCAACACAGGACCAATCAGCTCTCTCTCTGTGCAACAATCAACACAGGACCAATCAGCTCTCTCTCTCTGTGCAACACTCAACACAGGACGTACCAATCAGCTCTCTCTCTCTGTGCAACAATCAACACAGGACCAATCAGCTCTCTCTCTCTGTGCAACAATCAACATAGGACGTACCAATCAGCTCTCTCTCTCTGTGCAACAATCAACACAGGACCAATCAGCTCTCTCTCTCTGTGCAACAATCAACACAGGACCAATCAGCTCTCTCTCTCTGTGCAAAAATCAACACAGGATGTACCAATCAGCTCTCTCACTCTGTGCAACAATCAACACAGGACCAATCAGCTCTCTCTCTCTGTGCAACAATCAACACAGGACCAATCAGCTCTCTCTCTCTGTGCAACACTCAACACAGGACGTACCAATCAGCTCTCTCTCTGTGCAACAATCAACACAGGACGTACCAATCAGCTCTCTCACTCTGTGCAACAATCAACACAGGACGTACCAATCAGCTCTCTCACTCTGTGCAACAATCAACACAGGACGTACCAATCAGCTCTCTCTCTCTGTGCAACAATCAACACAGGACGTACCAATCAGCTCTCTCTCTCTGTGCAACAATCAACACAGGACGTACCAATCAGCTCTCTCTCTCTGTGCAACAACCAACACAGGACCAATCAGCTCTCTCTCTCTGTGCAACAACCAACACAGTACACACTCATCATCTCTTCACCTAACAAAGGAACACTTTCTTTTCTAACTTCAGAAGGAGTTGGTCATTGAAGACAGCTGTTTCGGACGAGGGGGCGGGGTCAGCTCCAATCATCAATGGGGCCGACCAATCAGCTGCTTGGGGGAATTTCAGGAAGCCCTCCTGAAACATACACATACAAACAAAACCACAACACAGAAACTGGGGAACGTAACACATATGTATTTGTAAGATAAATGTTTGTTTGTTGTGACAGAAAAAGTGCCTCAGGCCTTGAAAAAGAACAGCTGTAACCGATTGAACGTATACGGGGACATCGGTGAACAAATACCGTGGTCAAGGCTACAACCGCACCAGTGCAACGAGATGGGCTCAACTCAGCTGTTCAAAAGCACGAATCAGACCGAGAGCCCAATGCTTCAGATAGTTCATTAGGAGTTTTAGCTCGAATCAGACCGAGAGCCCAATGCTTCAGATAGTTCATTAGGAGTTTTAGTACGAATCAGACATAGAGCCCAATGCTTCAGATAGTTCATTAGGAGTTTCAGCACGAATCAGACCGAGAGCCCAATGCTTCAGATAGTTCATTAGGAGTTTTAGTACGAATCAGACCGAGAGCCCAATGCTTCAGATAGTTCATTAGGAGTTTCAGCACGAATCAGACCGAGAGCCCAATGCTTCAGATAGTTCATTAGGAGTTTTAGCACGAATCAGACCGAGAGCCCAATGCTTCAGATAGTTCATTAGGAGTTTCAGCACGAATCAGACCGAGAGCCCAATGCTTCAGATAGTTCATTAGGAGTTTTAGCACGAATCAGACCGAGAGCCCAATGCTTCAGATAGTTCATTAGGAGTTTTAGTACGAATCAGACCGAGAGTACAACGCTTCAGATAGTTCATTAGGAGTTTTAGTACGAATCAGACCGAGAGTACAACGCTTCAGATAGTTCATTAGGAGTTTTAGTACGAATCAGACCGAGAGCCCAATGCTTCAGATAGTTCATTAGGAGTTTTAGCACGAATCAGACCGAGAGCCCAATGCTTCAGATAGTTCATTAGGAGTTTTAGCACGAATCAGACCGAGAACCCAATGCTTCAGATAGTTCATTAGGAGTTTTAGCACGAATCAGACCGAGAGCCCAACGCTTCAGATAGTTCATTAGGAGTTTTAGTACGAATCAGACCGAGAGCCCAATGCTTCAGATAGTTCATTAGGAGTTTTAGCACGAATCAGACCGAGAGCCCAATGCTTCAGATAGTTCATTAGGAGTTTTATCACGAATCAGACCGAGAGCCCAATGCTTCAGATAGTTCATTAGGAGTTTTAGCACGAATCAGACCGAGAGCCCAATGCTTCAGATAGTTCATTAGGAGTTTTAACACGAATCAGACTGAGAGCCCAACGCTTCCGATAGTTCATTAGGAGTTTTAGCACGAATCAGACCGAGAGCCCAACGCTTCAGATAGTTCATTAGGAGTTTTAGCACGAATCAGACCGAGAGCCCAACGCTTCAGATAGTTCATTAGGAGTTTTAGCACGAATCGGACCGAGAGTACAACGCTTCAGATAGTTCATTAGGAGTTTTAGCACGAATCGGACCGAGAGCCCAATGCTTCCGATAGTTCATTAGGAGTTTTAGCACGAATCAGACCGAGAGCCCAACGCTTCAGATAGTTCATTAGGAGTTTTAGCACGAATCAGACCGAGAGCCCAACGCTTCAGATAGTTCATTAGGAGTTTTAGCACGAATCAGACCGAGAGTACAACGCTTCAGATAGTTCATTAGGAGTTTTATCACGAATCAGACCGAGAGCCCAATGCTTCAGATAGTTAATTAGGAGTTTTAGTCTAGAAAACGATCTCTATGCTGAAGCGACAGTTACAGGGATGGTAAAAAACAGCTGGATTGCCGTAGCAACATCAGGGAAGCTGGGAAGAAGGGACTGGTGCTTGAAATACAACAGTATTCTGCAACATGTTTAATTGAGCCTCTCATTCTCCTTAATTGCTGGCCTCAACGCCTTACCAAAATAGATGACCTGTATAGGAAGCTCTGTGAACAGGTCGTCTGGACTGGTTGAAATAGATGACCTGTATAGCAAGCTCTGTGAACAGGTCGTCTGGACTGGACTGGTTTAAATAGATGACCTGTATAGGAAGCTCTGTGAACAGGTCGTCTGGACTGGTTGAAATAGATGACCTGTATAGGAAGCTCTGTGAACAGGTCGTCTGGACTGGTTGAAATAGATGACCTGTATAGGAAGCTCTGTGAACAGGTCGACTGGACTGGTTGAAATAGATGACCTGTATAGGAAGCTCTGTGAACAGGTCGTCTCTGTACTGGACTGGTTGAAATAGATGACCTGTATAGGAAGCTCTGTGAACAGGTCGTCTCTGTACTGGACTGGTTGAAATAGATGACCTGTATAGGAAGCTCTGTGAACAGGTCGTCTGGACTGGTTGAAATAGATGACCTGTATATCAAGCTCTGTGAACAGGTCGTCTGGACTGGACTGGTTTAAATAGATGACCTGTATAGGAAGCTCTGTGAACAGGTCGTCTGGACTGGTTGAAATAGATGACCTGTATAGGAAGCTCTGGGAACAGGTCGTCTGGACTGGTTGAAATAGATGACCTGTATAGGAAGCTCTGTGAACAGGTCGTCTGGACTGGACTGGTTGAAATAGATGACCTGTATAGGAAGCTCTGGGAACAGGTCGTCTGGACTGGTTGAAATAGATGACCTGTATAGGAAGCTCTGTGAACAGGTCGTCTGGACTGGTTGAAATAGATGACCTGTATAGGAAGCTCTGTGAACAGGTCGTCTGGACTGGTTGAAATAGATGACCTGTATAGGAAGCTCTGTGAACAGGTCATCTGGACTGGACTGGTTGAAATAGATGACCTGTATAGGAAGCTCTGTGAACAGGTCGTCTGGACTGGTTGAAATAGATGACCGGTATAGGAAGCTCTGTGAACAGGTCGTCTGGACTGGTTGAAATAGATGACCTGTATAGGAAGCTCTGTGAACAGGTCGTCTGGACTGGTTGAAATAGATTACCTGTATAGGAAGCTCTGTGAACAGGTCGTCTGGACTGGTTGAAATAGATGACCTGTATAGGAAGCTCTGTGAACAGGTCGTCTGGACTGGTTGAAATAGATGACCTGTATAGGAAGCTCTGTGAACAGGTCGTCTGGACTGGTTGAAATAGATTACCTGTATAGGAAGCTCTGTGAACAGGTCGTCTGGACTGGTTGAAATAGATGACCTGTATAGGAAGCTCTGTGAACAGGTCGTCTGGACTGGTTGAAATAGATGACCTGTATAGGAAGCTCTGTGAACAGGTCGTCTGGACTGGACTGGTTGAAATAGATGACCTGTATAGGAAGCTCTGTGAACAGGTCGTCTGGACTGGTTGAAATAGATGACCTGTATAGGAAGCTCTGTGAACAGGTCGTCTGCGTACTGGACTGGTTGAATGAATACATCTCTTGATGCTCCTGGACACATCGTCAGTGATGTAACCCGGAGTCATAGGGTGTTTTGAGTCTTACAACATCAGACGCCATCGCCCAGGTGACCCACCCGAGGTGGATCAGACACCAACTTGTGTCCAGGTGGCATTATGCTGCTCCCCATGGATCTCCTCTCTTGATCCAGAGCCATCTTGAGGCTTTTTCAGCTGCCTCCATGGTGTTGCTGATGGCTCTCCTTGTAACGGCCGTTGGTGGAAGAAGGAGTGGACCAAGGTGCAGCGTGGTAAGTGTCCATGTTAATATTTATTTTAACTCAGAACACTAAAACAAAATAACAAACATAGACCAACACGAAACAGTTCTGTCTGGTACAGAGACAGAAAACAACTACCCACAAACACAGGTGGGAACAATCTACCTAAGTATGGTTCTCAATCAGAGACAACGATTGACAGCTGCCTCTGATTGGGAACCATACCAGGCCAAACACAGAAATACAAAACATAGAACAAAACATAGAATGCCCACCCCAACTCACGCCCCGACCAAACCAAAATAGAGACATAAAAAAGGAACTAAGGTCAGAACGTGACACTCCTCCTCTTCGCTCCATTGATGCCGAGTGTGTTGTCGGCTCTGTAGAGGGATCGCCCAGTAAAACCCCTGCAGCCTCGATAGACATACACCTAGCCTTCCAACCCTGCTTCCGGCAGTCGATGACCAGTCCCTCGTACTTGGCCGTCTTTCTCCCGTACGGCTCCTCAAGACGATCTTCCGAAGGGACTGTCAGCTCCAGAAAAATGATGGTCTTTGTGGACTCTGAGACCAGGGTGATGTCTGGTCTCAGGGTTGTCTTGACAACGTGCTGCGGGAACTTCAGCTGCTTCTCCAGGTCTGCTGTCAGCTGCCAGTCCTGAGCCATAGCTAGGATCCCTGCTTGCTGTCAGCTGCCAGTCCTGAGCCGTAGCTAGGATCCCTGCTTGCTGTCAGCTGCCAGTCCTGAGCCGTAGCTAGGATCCCTGCTCGCTGTCAGCTGCCAGTCTTGAGCCGTAGCGAGGATCCCTGCTCGCTGTCAGCTGCCAGTCCTGAGCCATTGCTAGGATCCCTGCTCGCTGTCAGCTGCCAGTCCTGAGCCGTAGCTAGGATCCCTGCTTGCTGTCTGTTGCCAGTCCTGAGCCGTAGCTAGGATCCCTGCTTGCTGTCAGCTGCCAGTCCTGAGCCGTAGCTAGGATCCCTGCTTGCTGTCAGCTGCCAGTCCTGAGCAGTAACTAGGATCCCTGCTCGCTGCCACCTGCCAGTCCTGAGCCGTAGCTAGGATCCCTGCTCGCTGTCAGCTGCCAGTCCTGAGCCGTAGCTAGGATCACTGCTTGCTGTCAGCTGCCAGTCCTGAGCCGTAGCTAGGATCCCTGCTTGCTGTCAGCTGCCAGTCCTGAGCAGTAACTAGGATCCCTGCTCGCTGTCAGCTGCCAGTCCTGAGCCGTAGCTAGGATCCCTGCTCGCTGCCACCTGCCAGTCCTGAGCCGTAGCTAGGATCCCTGCTTGCTGTCAGCTGCCAGTCCTGAGCCATAGCTAGGATCCCTGCTTGCTGTCAGCTGCCAGTCCTGAGCCGTAGCTAGGATCCCTGCTTGCTGTCAGCTGCCAGTCCTGAGCCGTAGCTAGGATCCCTGCTTGCTGTCAACTGCCAGTCCTGAGCCGTAGCTAGGATCCCTGCTTGCTGTCAGCTGCCAGTCCTGAGCAGTAACTAGGATCCCTGCTTGCTGTCAGCTGCCAGTCCTGAGCCGTAGCTAGGATCCCTGCTTGCTGTCAGCTGCCAGTCCTGAGCAGTAGCTAGGATCCCTGCTTGCTGTCAGCTGCCAGTCCTGAGCAGTAGCTAGGATCCCTGCTGGTGGTTTGGATTTTGAGCCTGGTTGCTCTCCAGCTCGAATGAAAGTGATCTTCTGAGAGGCCCGACCTCACTTACTCTTGCTGATTCCTGTGCAGATTGCTTCTGAATGGTCTTGAGAACGTTGTCATGGCACCAGCGATAACGACCTCCTCCCAGAGCTAAAGTACAGCAGCTTACGATGTGTTCCAGTGTTCCTCTCTTGGAGCATAGTGGGCATGCAGGAGTTTCCACTTTGCCCCAGCAGAACAGGTTTGGTGAGCTGGGTAGGACATCATACACCACCTGGACCAGGAATTGAATGCAGTGTGGTTCCGCCTGCCAGAGGTCAGTGCACAAGACTTTCCTGTCCTTTGCGTGCTCTCACCTCGTCCAGGCACCTTGCTGTCTCATTCCCACTGCTCTGCTGGACCTCTCATCTTCCACAGCTGCTCTTACCACCTCCTGACCAAGCCTGCATCTCTCCTTCCCCTTGACAGTGTCGTACCAGGGGGTTGGACAAGGTTGATCTCCTCTTCCAGGGACTTCAGGGGCAGCCTCAGCTCGTTGCTGTTTCCATAGAGGGCGATCCTGCTCAGGCTCCTGGGCAACCCCAGCCCCCTTCAGAGATGGCTGCTGACCTTCCTCTCCAAGTTCTCCACAGTGGAGAAACGGACTTCGTAGATGAGCAGAGGTCAGAGTATCCTTAGGAGGATGCCTTGTGGATACATCCATTTCCAGTGATCTACAGTTGAAAAGGGCAGGGATTAACATTTCCAGTGATCTACAGTTGAAAAGGCCAGGGATTAACATTTCCAGTGATCTACAGTTGAAAAGGGCAGGGATTAACATTTCCAGTGATCTACAGTTGAAAAGGGCAGGGATTAACATTTCCAGTGATCTACAGTTGAAAAGGGCAGGGATTAACATTTCCAGTGATCTACAGTTGAAAGGGCAGGGATTAACATTTCCAGTGATCTACAGTTGAAAAGGGCAGGGATTAACATTTCCAGTGATCTACAGTTGAAAAGGGCAGGGATTAACATTTCCAGTTATGTACAGTTGAAAAGGGCAGGGATTAACATTTCCAGTGATCTACAGTTGAAAAGGGCAGGGCTTAACATTTCCAGTGATCTACAGTTGAAAAGGGCAGGGATTAACATTTCCAGTGATCTACAGTTGAAAAGGGCAGGGATTAACATTTCCAGTGATCTACAGTTGAAAAGGGCAGGGATTAACATTTCCAGTGATCTACAGTTGAAAGGGGCAGGGATTAACATTTCCAGTGATCTACAGTTGAAAAGGGCAGGGATTAACATTTCCAGTTATGTACAGTTGAAAAGGGCAGGGATTAACATTTCCAGTGATCTACAGTTGAAAAGGGCAGGGATTAACATTTCCAGTGATCTACAGTTGAAAAGGACAGGGATTAACATTTCCAGTGATCTACAGTTGAAAAGGGCAGGGATTAACATTTCCAGTGATCTACAGTTGAAAGGGCAGGGATTAACATTTCCAGTGATCTACAGTTGAAAAGGGCAGGGATTAACATTTCCAGTGATCTACAGTTGAAAAGGGCAGGGTTTAACATTTCCAGTGATCTACAGTTGAAAAGGGCAGGGATTAACATTTCCAGTGATCTACAGTTGAAAAGGGCAGGGATTAACATTTCCAGTGATCTACAGTTGAAAAGGGTAGGGATTAACATTTCCAGTGATCTACAGTTGAAAAGGGCAGGGATTAACATTTCCAGTGATCTACAGTTGAAAAGGGCAGGGATTAACATTTCCAGTGATCTACAGTTGAAAAGGGCAGGGATTAACATTTCCAGTGATCTACAGTTGAAAAGGGCAGGGATTAACATTTCCAGCGATCTACAGTTGAAAAGGGCAGGGATTAACATTTCCAGTTATGTACAGTTGAAAAGGGCAGGGATTAACATTTCCAGTGATCTACAGTTGAAAAGGGCAGGGATTAACATTTCCAGTTATGTACAGTTGAAAAGGGCAGGGATTAACATTTCCAGTGATCTACAGTTGAAAAGGGCAGGGATTAACATTTCCAGTGATCTACAGTTGAAAAGGGCAGGGATTAACATTTCCAGTTATGTACAGTTGAAAAGGGCAGGGATTAACATTTCCAGTGATCTACAGTTGAAAAGGGCAGGGATTAACATTTCCAGTGATCTACAGTTGAAAAGGGCAGGGATTAACATTTCCAGTGATCTACAGTTGAAAAGGGCAGGGGTTAACATTTCCAGTGATCTACAGTTGAAAGGGCAGGGATTAACATTTCCAGTGATCTACAGTTGAAAAGGGCAGGGATTAACATTTCCAGTGATCTACAGTTGAAAAGGGCAGGGATTAACATTTCCAGTGATCTACAGTTGAAAAGGGCAGGGATTAACATTTCCAGTTATGTACAGTTGAAAAGGGCAGGGATTAACATTTCCAGTGATCTACAGTTGAAAAGGGCAGGGATTAACATTTCCAGTTATGTACAGTTGAAAAGGGCAGGGATTAACATTTCCAGTGATCTACAGTTGAAAAGGGCAGGGCTTAACATTTCCAGTGATCTACAGTTGAAAAGGGCAGGGATTAACATTTCCAGTGATCTACAGTTGAAAAGGGCAGGGATTAACATTTCCAGTGATCTACAGTTGAAAAGGGCAGGGATTAACATTTCCAGTGATCTACAGTTGAAAGGGGCAGGGATTAACATTTCCAGTGATCTACAGTTGAAAAGGGCAGGGATTAACATTTCCAGTTATGTACAGTTGAAAAGGGCAGGGATTAACATTTCCAGTGATCTACAGTTGAAAAGGGCAGGGATTAACATTTCCAGTGATCTACAGTTGAAAAGGACAGGGATTAACATTTCCAGTGATCTACAGTTGAAAAGGACAGGGATTAACATTTCCAGTGATGTACAGTTGAAAGTGGCAGGGATTAACATTTCCAGCGATCTACAGTTGAAAGGGGCAGGGATTAACATTTCCAGCGATCTACAGTTGAAAGGGGCAGGGATTAACATTTCCAGTGATCTACAGTTGAAAGGGGCAGGGATTAACATTTCCAGTGATCTACAGTTGAAAGGGGCAGGGATTAACATTTCCAGTGATCTACAGTTGAAAGGGGCAGGGATTAACATTTCCAGTGATCTACAGTTGAAAAGGGCAGGGATTAACATTTCCAGTGATCTACAGTTGAAAAGGGCAGGGATTAACATTTCCAGTGATCTACAGTTGAAAAGGGCAGGGATTAACATTTCCAGTGATCTACAGTTGAAAGGGGCAGGGATTAACATTTCCAGTGATCTACAGTTGTAAAGGGCAGGGATGAACATTTCCAGTGATCTACAGTTGAAAGGGCAGGGATTAACATTTCCAGTGATCTACAGTTGAAAGGGCAGGGATTAACATTTCCAGTGATCTACAGTTGTAAAGGGCAGGGATTAACATTTCCAGTGATCTACAGTTGAAAGGGCAGGGATTAACATTTCCAGTGATCTACAGTTGAAAAGGGGCAGGGATTAACATTTCCAGTGATCTACAGTTGAAAAGGGCAGGGATTAACATTTCCAGTGATGTACAGTTGTAAAGGGCAGGGATTAACATTTTAAACATGCTAAACCTCCCATTGTTAAAAAAACGATTCTGAAGCGGTGACTTTCAAGATGCTATTCACTGTAAACACAAACTTTTAAACAAATCAGATTCTTGAATCCCTTTTCAGGCACTTTGGACAAAACTGAGTGTATGTATAGTCGAGGCAGGTAGGGGTTCTGATGGTGCTGCAGGACTCTCTGAAAAATCTGAACATAACAAATATGAATATATTTATTTAGTGCACTGGGCCTTTACTAGTCCTGTATTAGTGGAACTATGGCCATCTGAGAAGGGTTTTGCCCCCCCCCCCCCCTCCCCCTGACAAAAACAGTCTCAGCACCCGCCCTTTCTGGCAGCTATGAGTGTGTGACATGTTAGTCCACTTCTCTGCTATTCAAATCTGAAATCAGAACAGAATTATACATCCACCAATCAACAGCTGTTTTAGTTACCGCATCACCTTACTTAGCGAACTTCCTACTGTTCAATGAACTGCAATGGAACTTTCCAGAACTTTCTAATTATAACAATGGGGGAGCACATTCTAACCATGAGACAATGAGTAAACATTGTGTCTGTGGACACAAAATCGGCCACCTTGACCACTTTCCCAACAGGCTAGACAACGTACAGCACGTACACTCTTGGTCTACTTCTCCGCTTTTCAAATCTGAAATCAGAACACAATTCTTCTACCAATCCAAAGCGACAGCTGTTTTACCACATCAACTACTTTTTGTCTGAACTTTTAAAAACAACTGACATTTTGACAACTTTCCCAACAAGTTAGAGAAAAACTACTTAGAGGGTATGACATCTTGGTCTGCTACTAAAACAACGTAGAGGGTATGACATCTTGGTCTGCTACTAAAACAACGTAGAGGGTACGACATCTTGGTCTGCTACTAAAACAACGTAGAGGGTACGACATCTTGGTCTGCTACTAAAACAACGTAGAGGGTACGACATCTTGGTCTGCTACTAAAACAACGTAGAGGGTACGACATCTTGGTCTGCTACTAAAACAACGTAGAGGGTACGACATCTTGGTCTGCTACTAAAACAACGTAGAGGGTACGACATCTTGGTCTGCTACTAAAACAACGTAGAGGGTACGACATCTTGGTCTGCTACTAAAACAACGTAGAGGGTACGACATCTTGGTCTGCTACTAAAACAACGTAGAGGGTACGACATCTTGGTCTGCTACTAAAACAACGTAGAGGGTACGACATCTTGGTCTGCTACTAAAACAACGTAGAGGGTACGACATCTTGGTCTGCTACTAAAACAACGTAGAGGGTACGACATCTTGGTCTGCTACTAAAACAACGTAGAGGGTACGACATCTTGGTCTGCTACTAAAACAACGTAGAGGGTACGACATCTTGGTCTGCTACTAAAACAACGTAGAGGGTACGACATCTTGGTCTGCTACTAAAACAACGTAGAGGGTACGACATCTTGGTCTGCTACTAAAACAACGTAGAGGGTACGACATCTTGGTCTGCTACTAAAACAACGTAGAGGGTACGACATCTTGGTCTGCTACTAAAACAACGTAGAGGGTACGACATCTTGGTCTGCTACTAAAACAACGTAGAGGGTACGACATCTTGGTCTGCTACTAAAACAACGTAGAGGGTACGACATCTTGGTCTGCTACTAAAACAACGTAGAGGGTACGACATCTTGGTCTGCTACTAAAACAACGTAGAGGGTACGACATCTTGGTCTGCTACTAAAACAACGTAGAGGGTACGACATCTTGGTCTGCTACTAAAACAACGTAGAGGGTACGACATCTTGGTCTGCTACTCAAACAACGTAGAGGGTACGACATCTTGGTCTGCTACTAAAACAACGTAGAGGGTACGACATCTTGGTCTGCTACTAAAACAACGTAGAGGGTACGACATCTTGGTCTGCTACTAAAACAACGTAGAGGGTACGACATCTTGGTCTGCTACTCAAACAACGTAGAGGGTACGACATCTTGGTCTGCTACTAAAACAACGTAGAGGGTACGACATCTTGGTCTGCTACTCAAATCTAAAACCAGAACACTTCTTCCACTACCACAACAATGCCTCGCTATGTAAACAACGTAGAGGGTACGACATCTTGGTCTGCTACTCAAATCTAAAACCAGAACACTTCTTCCACTACCACAAAAATACCTCGCTATGTAAACAAAGCTGATTTCTGTGACGAGTTCGCTGTTTACACAAGTTTGAGCTAATAAGATAAAAAGATTTAACTATTTTTGGACAGCTGAAATCCATGTCTGAAACGTTGCTACGTTTCGCCAATAGCAAATAAAACCGTGTAATCTGCTTGACACAATAATGTTACTGAATTTACAGATCAAAGTTAGCTATACCGAACTAAAATATAAACACAACATGCAACAATTTCACTGAGTTACAGTTCATAAAAGGGACTCAGTCAACTGAAATAAATTCATTCGGTTATAATCTATGGATTTATTTTTTGACCCCTTTTTTTCCCCCAAATTCATGGAATCCAATTGGTAGTTACTATCAGGACACAAGGCCAGACCCAGATGCAGATGGTGGTAGTTACTATCAGGACACAAGAACAGACCCAGATGCAGATGGTGGTAGTTACTATCAGGGCACAAGGCCAGACCCAGATGCAGACACAGGAGGCAGATGGTGGTAGTTACTATCAGGACACAAGGCCAGACCCAGATGTAGACACAGGAGGCAGATGGTGGTAGTTACTATCAGGACACAAGGCCAGACCCAGATGTAGACACAGGAGGCAGATGGTGGTAGTTACTATCAGGGCACAAGGCCAGACCCAGATGCAGATGGTGGTAGTTACTATCAGGACACAAGGCCAGACCCAGATGCAGATGGTGGTAGTTACTATCAGGACACAAGGCCAGACCCAGATGCAGATGGTGGTAGTTACTATCAGGGCACAAGGCCAGACCCAGATGCAGACACAGGAGGCAGATGGTGGTAGTTACTATCAGGACACAAGACCAGACCCAGATGCAGACACAGGAGGCAGATGGTGGTAGTTACTATCAGGACACAAGGCCAGACCCAGATGCAGACACAGGAGGCAGATGGTGGTAGTTACTATCAGGACACAAGGCCAGACCCAGATGCAGACACAGGAGGCAGATGGTGGTAGTTACTATCAGGACACAAGACCAGACCCAGATGCAGACACAGGAGGCAGATGGTGGTAGTTACTATCAGGACACAAGGCCAGACCCAGATGCAGACACAGGAGGCAGATGGTGGTAGTTACTATCAGGACACAAGACCAGACCCAGATGCAGACACAGGAGGCAGATGGTGGTAGTTACTATCAGGACACAAGGCCAGACCCAGATGCAGACACAGGAGGCAGATGGTGGTAGTTACTATCAGGACACAAGGCCAGACCCAGATGCAGACACAGGAGGCAGATGGTGGTAGTTACTATCAGGACACAAGGCCAGACCCAGATGCAGACACAGGAGGCAGATGGTGGTAGTTACCATCAGGACACAAGACCAGACCCAGATGCAGACACAGGAGGCAGATGGTGGTAGTTACTATCAGGACACAAGGCCAGACCCAGATGCAGACACAGGAGGCAGATGGTGGTAGTTACTATCAGGACACAAGACCAGACCCAGATGCAGACACAGGAGGCAGATGGTGGTAGTTACTATCAGGACACAAGACCAGACCCAGATGCAGACACAGGAGGCAGATGGTGGTAGTTACTATCAGGACACAAGGCCAGACCCAGATGCAGACACAGGAGGCAGATGGTGGTAGTTACCATCAGGACACAAGACCAGACCCAGATGCAGACACAGGAGGCAGATGGTGGTAGTTACTATCAGGACACAAGGCCAGACCCAGATGCAGACACAGGAGGCAGATGGTGGTAGTTACTATCAGGACACAAGACCAGACCCAGATGCAGACACAGGAGGCAGATGGTGGTAGTTACTATCAGGACACAAGACCAGACCCAGATGCAGACACAGGAGGCAGATGGTGGTAGTTACTATCAGGACACAAGGCCAGACCCAGATGCAGACACAGGAGGGAGATGGTGGTAGTTACTATCAGGACACAAGGCCAGACCCAGATGCAGACACAGGAGGCAGATGGTGGTAGTTACTATCAGGACACAAGGCCAGACCCAGATGCAGACACAGGAGACAGATGGTGGTAGTTACTATCAGGGCACAAGGCCAGACCCAGATGCAGACACAGGAGGCAGATGGTGGTAGTTACTATCAGGACACAAGACCAGACCCAGATGCAGACACAGGAGGCAGATGGTGGTAGTTACTATCAGGACACAAGACCAGACCCAGATGCAGATGGTGGTAGTTACTATCAGGACACAAGGCCAGACCCAGATGCAGACACAGGAGGCAGATGGTGGTAGTTACTATCAGGGCACAAGGCCAGACCCAGATGTAGACACAGGAGGCAGATGGTGGTAGTTACTATCAGGACACAAGGCCAGACCCAGATGCAGACACAGGAGGCAGATGGTGGTAGTTACTATCAGGGCACAAGGCCAGACCCAGATGCAGACACAGGAGGCAGATGGTGGTAGTTACTATCAGGACACAAGGCCAGACCCAGATGCAGACACAGGAGGCAGATGGTGGTAGTTACTATCAGGACACAAGGCCAGACCCAGATGCAGACACAGGAGGCAGATGGTGGTAGTTACTATCAGGACACAAGGCCAGACCCAGATGCAGACACAGGAGGCAGATGGTGGTAGTTACTATCAGGACACAAGACCAGACCCAGATGCAGACACAGGAGGCAGATGGTGGTAGTTACTATCAGGACACAAGGCCAGACCCAGATGCAGACACAGGAGGCAGATGGTGGTAGTTACTATCAGGACACAAGGCCAGACCCAGATGCAGATGGTGGTAGTTACTATCAGGACACAAGGCCAGACCCAGATGCAGACACAGGAGGCAGATGGTGGTAGTTACTATCAGGACACAAGGCCAGACCCAGATGCAGATGGTGGTAGTTACTATCAGGACACAAGGCCAGACCCAGATGCAGACACAGGAGGCAGATGGTGGTAGTTACTATCAGGACACAAGGCCAGACCCAGATGCAGACACAGGAGGCAGATGGTGGTAGTTACTATCAGGACACAAGGCCAGACCCAGATGCAGACACAGGAGGCAGATGGTGGTAGTTACTATCAGGACACAAGGCCAGACCCAGATGTAGACACAGGAGGCAGATGGTGGTAGTTACTATCAGGGCACAAGGCCAGACCCAGATGCAGACACAGGAGGCAGATGGTGGTAGTTACTATCAGGGCACAAGGCCAGACCCAGATGCAGACACAGGAGGCAGATGGTGGTAGTTACTATCAGGACACAAGGCCAGACCCAGATGCAGACACAGGAGGCAGATGGTGGTAGTTACTATCAGGACACAAGGCCAGACCCAGATGCAGACACAGGAGGCAGATGGTGGTAGTTACTATAAGGACACAAGGCCAGACCCAGATGCAGACACAGGAGGCAGATGGTGGTAGTTACTATCAGGGCACAAGGCCAGACCCAGATGCAGACACAGGAGGCAGATAGTTGGACTCTTAGATGTTTAGTAATCCAAAAAGGAGTAGGCAAGAGAATGGTCGTGTACAGGCAAGAGGTCAAAACCAATTCAGTGTCCAGTATGTACCGAAGGGTAGGCAGAATCGAGGTCAGGGCAGGCAGAATGGTCAGGCAGGAATGGAGTCCAGAAAACAAGCAAAAAAGTCACACTGGTTGACTTGACAAACATACAAGATGAACTGGCACAGAGAGACAGGAAACACAGGGATAAATACACAGAGAGACAGGAAACACAGGGATAAATACACTGGGGAAAATAAGCCACACCTGGAGGGGGTGGAGAATATCACAAGGACAGGTGAAACAGATCAGGGTGTGACAGATACAGTCGCGTCGCTGCAACTCCCGTACGGACTCGGGAGAGGCGAAGGTTGAGAGCCGTGCGTCCCCTGAAACACAGCTCAGCCAAGCCGCACTGCTTCTTGACACAATGTGGCGGGCCGGGCTCAGTGCACCCTAACCCTAACGACTCTGGGCCAATTGTGCGCCACCCCATGGGTCTCCCGGTCGCGGCCGGCTGCGACAGAGCCTGGACTCGTACCCAGAATCTCTAGTGGCACAGCTAGCACTGTGATGCAGTGCCTTAGAACACTGCGCCACTCGGGAGGCCTAATCTATGGATTTCACATGACTGGGCAGAGGCTCAGCCAGGGGCTCAACCCCATCATTTTTTCCCCACAAAAGGGCTTTATGACAAACAGAAATACTCCTCAGTTTCAGCTCTGATGGACATTCCTGCAGTCAGCAGCCCAATTGCACACTCCCTCAAAACTTGAGACACAATCTGTGGCATTGTGTTGTGACAAAACTGCACATTTTAGAGTGGCCTTTTATTGTACCCAGCACAAGGTGCACCTGTGTAATGATCATGCTGTTTAATCAGCTTCTTGATATGCCACACCTGTCAGGTGGATGGATGATCTTGGCAAAGGAGAAATGCTCACAAACAGGGATGTAAACAAATTTGCACACAAAATTTGAGAGAAATGTGCTTTTTGTGTGTATGAAACATTTCTGGGGTCTTTTATTTCAGCTCATGAAACATGGGACCAACACTTTACATGTGTTTCTATTTTTCATCCAAGCTACTCAATACTACTGCCCCTGCAGCCATACGAAGTTAAGTATAATTTCCAATCCATATATATATATATGTTTGATTCACTGGCTTGTCTGGCATGTTTTATCTCCAGCTTCCCTCCCCTGGTCTTGTCTGGCATGTTGTATCTCCAGCTTCCCTCCCCTGGTCTTGTCTGGCATGTTGTATCTCCAGCTTCCCTCCCCTGGTCTTGTCTGGCATGTTGTATCTCCAGCTTCCCTCCCCTGGTCTTGTCTGGCATGTTGTATCTCCAGCTTCCCTCCCCTGGTCTTGTCTGGCATGTTGTATCTCCAGCTTCCCTCCCCTGGTCTTGTCTGGCATGTTGTATCTCCAGCTTCCCTCCCCTGGTCTTGTCTGGCATGTTGTATCTCCAGCTTCCCTCCCCTGGTCTTGTCTGGCATGTTTTATCTCCAGCTTCCCTCCCCAGGTCTTGTCTGGCATGTTGTATCTCCAGCTTCCCTCCCCTGGTCTTGTCTGATATGTTGTATCTCCAGCTTCCCTCCCCTGGTCTTGTCTGGCATGTTGTATCTCCAGCTTCCCTCCCCAGGTCTTGTCTGGCATGTTGTATCTCCAGCTTCCCTCCCCAGGTCTTGTCTGGCATGTTTTATCTCCAGTTTCCCTCCCCTGGTCTTGTCTGGCATGTTTTATCTCCAGCTTCCCTCCCCTGGTCTTGTCTGGCATGTTGTATCTCCAGCTTCCCTCCCCTGGTCTTGTCTGACATGTTTTATCTCCAGCTTCCCTCCCCTGGTCTTGTCTGACATGTTTTATCTCCAGCTTCCCTCCCCTGGTCTTGTCTGGCATGTTTTATCTCCAGCTTCCCTCCCCTGGTCTTGTCTGGCATGTTGTATCTCCAGCTTCCCTCCCCTGGTCTTGTCTGGCATGTTTCTATCTCCAGCTTCCTTCCCCTGGTCTTGTCTGGCATGTTTTATCTCCAGCTTCCCTCCCCTGGTCTTGTCTGGCATGTTGTATCTCCAGCTTCCCTCCCCTGGTCTTGTCTGGCATGTTTTATCTCCAGCTTCCCTCCCCTGGTCTTGTCTGGCATGTTGTATCTCCAGCTTCCCTCCCCTGGTCTTGTCTGGCATGTTTTATCTCCAGCTTCCCTCCCCTGGTCTTGTCTGGCATGTTGTATCTCCAGCTTCCCTCCCCTGGTCTTGTCTGGCATGTTGTATCTCCAGCTTCCCTCCCCTGGTCTTGTCTGGCATGTTGTATCTCCAGCTTCCCTCCCCTGGTCTTGTCTGGCATGTTTTATCTCCAGCTTCCCTCCCCTGGTCTTGTCTGGCATGTTGTATCTCCAGCTTCCCTCCCCTGGTCTTGTCTGGCATGTTGTATCTCCAGCTTCCCTCCCCTGGTCTTGTCTGGCATGTTGTATCTCCAGCTTCCCTCCCCTGGTCTTGTCTGGCATGTTTTATCTCCAGCTTCCCTCCCCTGGTCTTGTCTGGCATGTTGTATCTCCAGCTTCCCTCCCCTGGTCTTGTCTGGCATGTTTTATCTCCAGCTTCCCTCCCCTGGTCTTGTCTGGCATGTTTTATCTCCAGCTTCCCTCCCCTGGTCTTGTCTGGCATGTTGTATCTCCAGCTTCCCTCCCCTGGTCTTGTCTGGCATGTTGTATCTCCAGCTTCCCTCCCCTGGTCTTGTCTGGCATGTTGTATCTCCAGCTTCCCTCCCCTGGTCTTGTCTGGCATGTTTTATCTCCAGCTTCCCTCCCCTGGTCGTGTCTGGCATGTTTTATCTCCAGCTTCCCTCCCCTGGTCTTGTCTGGCATGTTGTATCTCCAGCTTCCCTCCCCGGGTCTTGTCTGGCATGTTTTATCTCCAGCTTCCCTCCCCTGGTCTTGTCTGGCATGTTTTATCTCCAGCTTCCCTCCCCTGGTCTTGTCTGGCATGTTGTATCTCCAGCTTCCCTCCCCTGGTCTTGTCTGGCATGTTTTATCTCCAGCTTCCCTCCCCTGGTCTTGTCTGGCATGTTTTATCTCCAGCTTCCCTCCCCTGGTCTTTTCTGGCATGTTTTATCTCCAGCTTCCCTCCCCTGGTCTTGTCTAATCATATAATTTAAGTAGTCCTCTATTAGGATTCACATAGCTCATTACTACACCCTTGTGGTTGGACATACAGTTGAAGGCGGAAGTTTACATACACCGTAGCCAAATACATTTAAACTCAGTTTTTCACAATTCCTGACATTTAGTCAAAGTAAAAATTCCCTGTTTTAGGTCAGTTAGGATCACCACTTTATTTTAAGAATGTGAACTGTCAGAATAATAGTAGAGAGAATGATTTATTTCAGCTTTTATTTCTTTCATCACATTCCTAGTGGGTCAGAAGTTTACATACACTCAATTAGTATTTGGTAGCATTGCCTTTAAATTGTTTAACTTGTAGTATGCTTGGGGTCATTGTCCATTTGGAAGACCCATTTGCCACCAAGATTTAACTTCCTGACTGATGTCTTGAGATGTTTCTTCAATATATCCACATAATTTTCCTACCTCATGATGCCATCTATTTTGTGAAGTGCACCAGTCCTTCCTGCAGCAAAGCACCCCCACAACATGATGCTGCCACCCCCGTGCTTCACGGTTGGGATCGTGTTCTTCGGCTTGCAAGCCTCCCCCTTTTTCCTCCAAACATAACGATGGTAATTATGGCCAAACAGTTCTAATGTTGTTTCATCAGACCAGAGGACATTTCTACAAAATTACGATCTTTGTCCCCATGTGCAGTTGCAAACCGTAGTCTGGCTTTTTTATGGCGGTTTTGGAGCAGTGGCTTCTTCCTTGCTGAGTGGCCTTTCAGGTTATGTCGATATAGGACTCGTTTTACTGTGGCTATAGATACCTGTTTCCTCCAGCATCTTCACAAGGTCCTTTGCTGTTGTTCTGGGATTGATTTGCACTTTTCGCACCAAAGCACGTTCATCTCTAGGAGACAGATTGCGTCTCCTTCCTGAGCGGTATGACGGCTGCGTGGTCCCATGGTGTTTATACTTGTGTACTATTGTTTGTACAGATGAACGTGGTACCTTCAGGCGTTTGGAAATTGCTCCCAAGGATGAACCAGACTTGTGGAGGTCTACAATTTATTATCTGAGGTTTTGGCTGATTTCTTTTGATTTTCCCATGATGTCAAGCAAAGAGGCACTGAGTTTGAAGGTAGGCCTTGAAATACATCCACAGGTACACCTCCTATTGATTCAAATTATGTCAATTAGCCTATCAGAACCTTCTAAAGCCATGACATCATTTTCTGGAATTTTCCAAGCTGTTTAAAGGCACAGTCAACTTAGTGTATGTAAACTTCTGACCCACTGGAATTGTGATACAGTCAATTACAAGTGAAATAATCTGTCTGTAAACAATTGTTGGAAAAATGACTTGTCATGCACAAAGTAGATGTCCTAACCGACTTGCCAAAACTATAGTTTGTTTAACAATACATTTGTGGAGTGGTTGAAAAACGAGTTTTAATGACTCCAACCTGAGTGTATGTAAACTTCTGACTTCAACTGTATCTACTACCTCATTTACCTAGTACGGTACTGGGACACCGTGCCAAGTTATCGGTACTCATTGTATATTTATTCCTCGTGTTATTTAAAAAAATGTAAAAATGATTTCTCTATTTTTCTTTCTGCATTGTTAGGAAGGGCCGTCAGTAGGCATTTCACTGTTACATGCTGACCAGACCAGACACGTCGCGTGTGCGAGCGTTGGAAAATAAATGTACACGTTATTCAATCACTGCACCCACACTGCTCGCGGGCGTCAGCGAGCGTCTGTACGGCCAGGTGCTAAAATAGAAATCAGTTCTCCTCATAGGTTTATAGGAGCATATACCCCATGTACCATCTCCTCATAGGTTTATAGGAGCATATACCCCATGTACCATCTCCTCATAGGTTTATAGGAGCATATACCCCATGTACCATCTCCTCATAGGTTTATAGGAGCATATACCCCATGTACCATCTCCTCATAGGTTATTAGGAGCATATACCCCATGTACCATCTCCTCATAGGTTTATAGGAGCATATACCCCATGTACCATCTCCTCATAGGTTTATAGGAGCATATACCCATATACCATCTCCTCATAGGTTTATAGGAGCATATACCCCATGTACCATCTCCTCATAGGTTATTAGGAGCATATACCCCATGTACCATCTCCTCATAGGTTTATAGGAGCATATACCCCATGTACCATCTCCTCATAGGTTTCTAGGAGCATATACCCCATGTACCATCTCCTCATAGGTTATTAGGAGCATATACCCAATGTACCATCTCCTCATAGGTTTATAGGAGCATATACCCATATACCATCTCCTCATAGGTTTATAGGAGCATATACCCATGTACCATCTCCTCATAGGTTTATAGGAGCATATACCCCATGTACCATCTCCTCATAGGTTTATAGGAGCATATACCCATATACCATCTCCTCATAGGTTTATAGGAGCATATACCCCATGTACCATCTCCTCATGGGTTTATAGGAGCATATACCCCATGTACCATCTCCTCATAGGTTTATAGGAGCATATACCCATGTACCATCTCCTCATAGGTTTATAGGAGCATATACCCCATGTACCATCTCCTCATGTGGGTGATTGAAAGATGAATTTAGGACCACACTCTGGTAGGTTGTAGTAATGCTGTAAAGTTGGTTGCCACACTCTGGTAGGTTGTAGTAATGCTGTAAAGTTGGTTGCCACACTCTGGTAGGTTGTAGTAATGCTGTAAAGTTGGTTGCAACACTCTGGTAGGATGTAGTAATGCTGTAAAGTTGGTTGCCACACTCTGGTAGGTTGTAGTAATGCTGTAAAGTTGGTTGCCACCCTCCGGTAGGTTGTAGTAATGCTGTAAAGTTGGTGGCCACCCTCTGGTAGGTTGTAGTAATGCTGTAAAGTTGGTTGCCACTCTCTGGTAGGTTGTAGTAATGCTGTAAAGTTGGTTACCACACTCTGGTAGGTTGTAGTAATGCTGTAAAGTTGGTTGCCACCCTCCGGTAGGTTGTAGTAATGCTGTAAAGTTGGTTACCACACTCTGGTAGGTTGTAGTAATGCTGTAAAGTTGGTTGCCACCCTCCGGTAGGTTGTAGTAATGCTGTAAAGTTGGTTGCCACTCTCTGGTAGGTTGTAGTAATGCTGTAAAGTTGGTTGCCACATGTTAGGTTGTAGTAATGCTGTAAAGTTGGTTGCCACACTCTGGTAGGTTGTAGTAATGCTGTAAAGTTGGTTGCCACACTCTGGTAGGATGTAGTAATGCTGTAAAGTTGGTTGCCACACTCTGGTAGGTTGTAGTAATGCTGTAAAGTTGGTTACCACTCTCTGGTAGGATGTAGTAATGCTGTAAAGTTGGTTGCCACATGTTAGGTTGTAGTAATGCTGTAAAGTTGGTTGCCACACTCCGGTAGGTTGTAGTAATGCTGTAAAGTTGGTTGCCACCCTCCGGTAGGTTGTAGTAATGCTGTAAAGTTGGTTGCCACTCTCTGGTAGGTTGTAGTAATGCTGTAAAGTTGGTTGCCACACTCTGGTAGGATGTAGTAATGCTGTAAAGTTGGTTGCCACCCTCTGGTAGGTTGTAGTAATGCTGTAAAGTTGGTTGCCACACTCTGGTAGGATGTAGTAATGCTGTAAAGTTGGTTGCCACCCTCCGGTAGGTTGTAGTAATGCTGTAAAGTTGGTTGCCACTCTCTGGTAGGTTGTAGTAATGCTGTAAAGTTGGTTGCCACACTCTGGTAGGTTGTAGTAATGCTGTAAAGTTGGTTGCCACACTCTGGTAGGTTGTAGTAATGCTGTAAAGTTGGTTGCCACCCTCTGGTAGGTTGTAGTAATGCTGTAAAGTTGGTTGCCACACTCTGGTAGGTTGTAGTAATGCTGTAAAGTTGGTTGCCACACTCCGGTAGGTTGTAGTAATGCTGTAAAGTTGGTTGCCACTCTCTGGTAGGTTGTAGTAATGCTGTAAAGTTGGTTGCCACTCTCTGGTAGGTTGTAGTAATGCTGTAAAGTTGGTTGCCACCCTCTGGTAGGTTGTAGTAATGCTGTAAAGTTGGTTGCCACACTGGTAGGTTGTAGTAATGCTGTAAAGTTGATTGCCACTCTCTGGTAGGTTGTAGTAATGCTGTAAAGTTGGTTGCCACCCTCCGGTAGGTTGTAGTAATGCTGTAAAGTTGGTTGCCACCCTCCGGTAGGTTGTAGTAATGCTGTAAAGTTGGTTGCCACACTGGTAGGTTGTAGTAATGCTGTAAAGTTGGTTGCCACACTCTGTTAGGTTGTAGTAATGCTGTAAAGTTGGTTGCCACACTCTGGTAGGTTGTAGTAATGCTGTAAAGTTGGTTGCCACACTCTGTTAGGTTGTAGTAATGCTGTAAAGTTGGTTGCCACTCTCTGGTAGGATGTAGTAATGCTGTAAAGTTGGTTGCCACATGTTAGGTTGTAGTAATGCTGTAAAGTTGGTTGCCACACTCTGGTAGGTTGTAGTAATGCTGTAAAGTTGGTTGCCACACTCTGTTAGGTTGTAGTAATGCTGTAAAGTTGGTTGCCACACTGGTAGGTTGTAGTAATGCTGTAAAGTTGGTTGCCACCCTCCGGTAGGTTGTAGTAATGCTGTAAAGTTGGTTGCCACACTGGTAGGTTGTAGTAATGCTGTAAAGTTGGTTGCCACACTCTGGTAGGTTGTAGTAATGCTGTAAAGTTGGTTGCCACACTCTGGTAGGTTGTAGTAATGCTGTAAAGTTGGTTGCCACACTCTGGTAGGATGTAGTAATGCTGTAAAGTTGGTTGCCACACTCTGGTAGGTTGTAGTAATGCTGTAAAGTTGGTTGCCACCCTCCGGTAGGTTGTAGTAATGCTGTAAAGTTGGTGGCCACCCTCTGGTAGGTTGTAGTAATGCTGTAAAGTTGGTTGCCACTCTCTGGTAGGTTGTAGTAATGCTGTAAAGTTGGTTACCACACTCTGGTAGGTTGTAGTAATGCTGTAAAGGTGGTTGCCACCCTCCGGTAGGTTGTAGTAATGCTGTAAAGTTGGTTACCACCCTCCGGTAGGTTGTAGTAATGCTGTAAAGTTGGTTGCCACCCTCCGGTAGGTTGTAGTAATGCTGTAAAGTTGGTTACCACACTCTGGTAGGATGTAGTAATGCTGTAAAGTTGGTTACCACCCTCCGGTAGGTTGTAGTAATGCTGTAAAGTTGGTTACCACACTCTGGTAGGTTGTAGTAATGCTGTAAAGGTGGTTGCCACCCTCCGGTAGGTTGTAGTAATGCTGTAAAGTTGGTTACCACACTCTGGTAGGTTGTAGTAATGCTGTAAAGTTGGTTGCCACACTCTGTTAGGTTGTAGTAATGCTGTAAAGTTGGTTGCCACTCTCTGGTAGGTTGTAGTAATGCTGTAAAGTTGGTTGCCACTCTCTGGTAGGTTGTAGTAATGCTGTAAAGTTGGTTGCCACCCTCCGGTAGGTTGTAGTAATGCTGTAAAGTTGGTTGCCACCCTCCGGTAGGTTGTAGTAATGCTGTAAAGTTGGTTGCCACCCTCCGGTAGGTTGTAGTAATGCTGTAAAGTTGGTTGCCACACTCTACCTGTAAAGTTGCCACCTCTGTAGTTTAGTAGAATGCTGTAAAGTTGGTTGCCACACCCGGTAGGTTGTAGTAATGCTGTAAAGTTGGTTGCCACACTCCGGTAGGTTGTAGTAATGCTGTAAAGTTGGTTGCCACACTCCGGTAGGTTGTAGTAATGCTGTAAAGTTGGTTGCCACACTCTGGTAGGTTGTAGTAATGCTGTAAAGGTGGTTGCCACCCTCTGGTAGGTTGTAGTAATGCTGTAAAGTTGGTTGCCACCCTCCGGTAGGTTGTAGTAATGCTGTAAAGTTGGTTGCCACACTCTGGTAGGTTGTAGTAATGCTGTAAAGTTGGTTGCCACCCTCGGTAGTTGTAGTAATGCTGTAAAGTTGGTTGCCACCTCCGGTAGGATGTAGTAATGCTGTAAAGTTGGTTGCCACCTCTGGTAGGTTGTAGTAATGCTG
>NW_024059625.1:0-33488 GCF_016432855.1 Salvelinus namaycush | reverse complement strand
AGCTAGAGGCAGCCCAGGTCCAATCAAGCTAGAGGCAGCCCAGGTCCAGTCCAGCTAGAGGCAGCCCAGGTCCAGACCAGCTACAGGCAGCCCAGGTCCAGTCCAGCCAGAGGCAGCACAGGTCCAGACCAGCTAGAGGCAGCCCAGGTCCAGTCCAGTCCAGCTAGAGGCAGCCCAGGTCCAGACCAGCTAGAGGCAGCCCAGGTCCAGTCCAGCTAGAGGCAGCCCAGGTCCAATCCAGCTAGAGGCAGCCCAGGTCCAGTCCAGCTAGAGGCAGTCCAGGCCCAGTCCAGCTAGAGGCAGCCCAGGTCCAGTCCAGCTAGAGGCAGCCCAGGTCCAATCCAGCTAGAGGCAGCCCAGGTCCAGTCCAGCTAGAGGCAGCCTAGGTCTAATCAGCTAGAGGCAGCCCAGGTCCAGTCCAGCTAGAGGCAGCCCAGGTCCAATCCAGCTAGAGGCAGCCCAGGTCCAGTCCAGCTAGAGGCAGCCCAGGTCCAGTCCAGCTAGAGGCAGCCCAGGTCCAATCCAGCTAGAGGCAGCCCAGGTCCAGTCCAGCTAGAGGCAGCCTAGGTCTAATCAGCTAGAGGCAGCCCAGGTCCAGCTAGAGGCAGCCCAGGTCCAGTCCAGCTAGAGGCAGCCCAGGTCCAGTCCAGCTGTAGGCAGCCCTGGTCCAATCCAGCTGTAGGCAGCCTAGGTCCAATCCAGCTAGAGGCAGCCCAGGTCCAGTCCAGCTGTAGGCAGCCCAGGTCCAGTCCAGCTAGAGGCAGCCCAGGTCCAGTCCAGCTAGAGGCAGCCCAGGTCCAATCAAGCTAGAGGCAGCCCAGGTCCAGTCCAGCTAGAGGCAGCCCAGGTCCAGACCAGCTACAGGCAGCCCAGGTCCAGTCCAGCCAGAGGCAGCCCAGGTCCAGACCAGCTAGAGGCAGCCCAGGTCCAGTCCAGTCCAGCTAGAGGCAGCCCAGGTCCAGTCCAGCTAGAGGCAGCCCAGGTCCAGTCCAGCTAGAGGCAGCCCAGGTCCAGAACAGCTAGAGGCAGCCCAGGTCCAGACCAGCTAGAGGCAGCCCAGGTCCAGTTGAGCTAGAGACAGCCCAGGTCCAGACCAGCTAGAGGCAGCCCAGGTCCAGACCAGCTAGAGGCAGCCCTGGTCCAATCCAGCTAGAGGCAGCCCAGGTCCAGTCCAGCTAGAGGCAGCCCAGGTCCAGACCAGTACAGCTAGAGGCAGCCCAGGTCCAGTCCAGCTAGAGGCAGCCCAGGTCCAGTCCAGCTAGAGGCAGCCCAGGTCCAGACCAGTCCAGCTGGAGGCAGCCCAGGTCCAGTCCAGCTAGGGTCAGCCCAGGTCCAGTCCAGCTAGAGGCAGCCCAGGTCCAATCCAGCTAGAGGCAGCCCAGGTCCAGTCCAGCTAGAGGTAGCCCAGGTCCAGTCCAGCTAGAGGCAGCCCAGGTCCAGTCCAGCTAGAGGCAGCCCAGGTCCAATCCAGCTAGAGGCAGCCCAGGTCCAATCCAGATAGAGGCAGCCCAGGTCCAATCCAGCTAGAGATAGCCCAGGTCCAGTCCAGCTAGAGGCAGCCCAGGTCCAGACCAGTCCAGCTAGAGGCAGCCCAGGTCCAGACCAGTCCAGCTAGAGGCAGCCCAGGTCCAGACCAGCTAGAGGCAGCCCTGGTCCAGTCCAGCTAGAGTCAGCCCAGGTCCAGTCCAGCTAGAGGCAGCCCAGGTCCAGTCCAGCTAGAGGCAGCCCAGGTCCAATCCAGCTAGAGGCAGCCCAGGTCCAGTCCAGCTAGAGGCAGCCCAGGTCCAATTCAACTAGAGGCAACCCAGGTCCAGTTCAGCTAGAGGCAGCCCAGGTCCAGTTCAGCTAGAGGCAGCCCAGGTCCAGTCCAGCTAGAGGCAGCCCAGGTCCAGTCCAGCTAGAGGCAGCCCAGGTCCAGTCCAGCTAGAGGCAGCCCAGGTCCAGTCCAGCTAGAGGCAGCCCAGGTCCAGTCCAGCTAGAGGCAGCCCAGGTCCAATTCAACTAGAGGCAGCCCAGGTCCAGTTCAGCTAGAGGCAGCCCAGGTCCAGTTCAGCTAGAGGCAGCCCAGGTCCAGTTCAGCTAGAGGCAGCCCAGGTCCAGTCCAGCTAGAGGCAGCCCAGGTCCAGTCCAGCTAGAGGCAGCCCAGGTCCAGTCCAGCTAGAGGCAGCCCAGGTCCAATCCAGCTAGAGGCAGCCCAGGTCCAATCCAGCTAGAGGCAGCCCAGGTCCAATCCAGCTAGAGGCAGCCCAGGTCCAGTCCAGCTAGAGGCAGCCCAGGTCCAGTCCAGCTAGAGGCAGCCCAGGTCCAGACCAGCTAGAGGCAGCCCAGGTCCAGACCAGCTAGAGGCAGCCCAGGTCCAGACCAGCTAGAGGCAGCCCAGGTCCAGACCAGCTAGAGGCAGCCCTGGTCCAGTCCAGCTAGAGGCAGCCCAGGTCCAGACCAGTCCAGCTAGAGGCAGCCCAGGTCCAGTCCAGCTAGAGGCAGCCCAGGTCCAGTCCAGCTAGAGGCAGCCCAGGTCCAGTCCAGCTAGAGGCAGCCCAGGTCCAGACCAGCTAGAGGCAGCCCAGGTCCAGTACAGCTAGAGGCAGCCCAGGTCCAGTCCAGCTAGAGGCAGCCCAGGTCCAGTCCAGCTAGAGGCAGCCCAGGTCCAATCCAGCTAGAGGCAGCCCAGGTCCAGTCCAGCTAGAGGCAGCCCAGGTCCAGTCCAGCTAGAGGCAGCCAAGGTGCAGTCCAGTTACACAGAACAGTAATTAATGAAACGTTAAAGAAGTAAGGGTAAAGTGTTTGATTGGTCTGGACCGAGGGAGATAACGCTGTGGTCTGGGCTGGTAACACATTCCTCTGAGGGAGATAATGACCTGGTCTGAGCTGATAACACATTCCTCTGAGGGAGATAATGACGTGGTCTGGGTCTGAGCTGGTAACACATTCCTCTGAGGGAGATAATGATGTGGTCTGGGCTGGTAACACATTCCTCTGAGGGAGATAATGACCTGGTCTGGGCTGGTAACACATTCCTCTGAGGGAGATAATGAAGTGGACTGGGCTGGTGACACATTCCTCTGAGGGAGATAATGACGTGGTCTGGGCTGGTAACACATTCCTCTGAGGGAGATAATGACGTGGTCTGGGCTGGTAACACATTCCTCTGAGGGAGATAATGACCTGGTCTGAGCTGGTAACACATTCCTCTGAGGGAGATAATGACGTGGTCTGGGCTGGTAACACATTCCTCTGAGGGAGATAATTATGTGGGCTGGTGACACATTCCTCTGAGGGAGATAATGACGTGGTCTGGGCTGGTAACACATTCCTCTGAGGGAGATAATGACCTGGTCTGAGCTTTTGTGAGTGTAACTTTCAATGCTACAACATCTAGCCCCAAATTAGCATGGTCACGAAAGTCATAAAAGCAATAAAATTAATCGCTTACCTTTGATAATCTTCGGATGTTTGCGTTCACGAGAGACTCCCAGTTACACAACAAATGTTATTTTTGTTCGATAAATATTACTTTTATCACACAAAAAAAACGCCATTTGGGTTGTGCGTTATGTTGAGAAAACAAAAGCCGTGATCCGTTTGACAAAATCCAAAAAGTATCCGTAATGGTCGTAGAAACATGTCAAATGTTTTTTTATAATCAATCCTCAGGTTGTTTTTAACAAACACAATCGATAATATTTCAACCGGACCATAACCTATTCAATAAGAGAGAAACGGAAAATGGTGAGCCCCTCTGTCGGACGCAGGAAATATTCAGAGGACACTTGACTACTTTTTGAAAAATGTCACTCATTTTTCAAAATAAAAGCCTGAAACTATGTCTAAAGCCTGGGAAAAGGAAGCCTGAGGAAGCCTGAGGAAGCCAATGGAAAAGGAATCCTGAGGAAGCCTGAGGAAGCCTGAGGAAGCCAATGGAAAAGGAATCCTGAGGAAGCCTGAGGAAGCCTGAGGAAGCCTGAGGAAGCCAATGGAAAATGAATCCTGAGGAAGCCTGAGGAAGCCTGAGGAAGCCAATGGAAAAGGAATCCTGAGGAAGCCTGAGGAAGTCTGAGGAAGCCTGAGGAAGCCTGAGGAAGCCAATGGAAAAGGAATCCTGAGGAAGCCTGAGGAAGCCTGGGGAAGCCTGAGGAAGCCTGGGGAAGCCTGAGGAATCCTGAGGAAGCCTGAGGAAGCCTGAGGAAGCCAATGGAAAAGGAATCTGGTTGATACCCCTTTAAATGGAGGTTAGACGGGCCAGGAAACACAGTTTTTTTATTTTTAAATATCACTTCCAGGTTAAATTTTCTCAGGGTTTCGCTTGCAGAATAAGTATTGTTATACTCACAGACAATATTTTGACAGTTTTGGAAACTTTGGAGTGTTTTCTATCCTAATCTGTAAATTATATGCATATTCTACCATCTGGGCCAGAGAAAACGTCCGTTTACGTTGGGCACGTTATTTAAAAAAACATTTTTTTAAACTGACCCCTAGCGCTAAGAAGTTTTAAGAGCCCATGAAACAGCAGCCCTCCACTCTGGCTTCATCTTCTCCCTCTCCTTCCCTCCACCCTGTCCTCTCTCTCCTCCCTCTCCACCATCTCCCCTCATCTCCTCCCTCTCCACCCTGTCCTCTCTCACCTCCCTCTCCACCTCACCACTATCTCAGATTGTATATGCTTGAAGGTAGTGAGGGAGATATAGGTCTCCAGCTTCAGTAATTTCTGCAATTGGTTCCAGTCATTGGCAGCAGAGAACTGGAAGGAGGTGTTGGATTTGGGGGTGACCAGTGAAATATACCTGCTGGAGTGCGTGCTACGGGTGGGTGTTGCTATGGTGACCAGTGAGCTGAGATAAGGCGGGGCTTTACCTAGCAAAGACTTATAGATGACCTGGAGCCAGTGGGTTTGGCGACGAATAGGTAGTGATGGCCAGCCGACTAGAGCATACAGGTCGCAGTGGTGAGTAGTATATGGGGCTTTGGTGACAAAACGGATGGCACTGTGATAGACTGCAACCAGTTTGCTGAGTAGAGTGTTGGAGGCTATTTTGTAAATGACATCGCTGAAGTCGAGGATCGGTAGGATAGTCGGTTTTACGAGTGTATGTTTGGCAGCATGAGTGAAGGAGGCTTTGTTGCGAATTTGGAAACCGATTCTAGATTTAACCAGACACCTAGGTATTTGTAGTTGTCCACATATTCTAAGTCAGAACCGTCCAGAGTAGTGACTACTCTGGACGGGCGGGCAGGTGCGGGCAGTAATCGGTTGAAGAGCATGCGTTTAGTGTTACTAGCATTTAAAAGCAGTTGGAGGCCACGGAAGGAGAGTTGTATGACATTGAAGCTCGTCTGGAGGTTTGTTAACACAGTGTCCAAAGGAGGGCCAGAAGTATACAGAATGGTGTCGTCTGCGTAGAGGTGGATCAGAGAATCACAAGCAGCAAGAGCAACATCATTGATACATACAGACAAAAAGAGTCGGCCCGAGAATTGAACCCTGTGGCACCCCCATAGAGACTGCCAGGGGTCCGGACAACAGGCCCTCCGATTTGACACACTGAACTCTATCTGAGAAGTAGTTGGTGAACCAGGCGAGGCAGTCATTTGAGAAACCAAGGCTATTGAGTCTGCCGATAAGAATGCGGTGATTGACAGAGTCGAAAGCCTTGGCCAGGTCGATGAAGACGGCTGCACAGTATTGTCTCTTATCGATGGCGGTTATAATATCGTTTAGGACCTTGAGCGTGGCTGAGGTACACCCATGACCAGCTCGGAAACCAGATTGCATAGCGGAGAAGGTACAGTGGGATTCTAAATGGTCATTCCAGGGTTCTTCTTTATTTTTACTATTTTCTACATTGTAGAATAATAGTGAAGACATCAAAACTATGAAATGACACATATGGAATCATGTAGTAACCAAAAAAGTGTTAAACAAATCAAAATATATTTTATTTTTGAGGTTCTTCAAAGTAGCCATCCTTTGCCTTGATGACAGCTTTGCACACTCTTGGCATTCTCTCAGCCAGCTTCATGAGGTAGTCACCTGGAATTTCAATTAACAGATGTGCATTGTTAAAAGTTCATTTCTTGAATATCTTCCCTTCTTAATGCATTTGAGACAATCAGTTGTGTTGTTACAAGGTAGAGGTGGTATACAGAAGATAGTCCTATTTGGTAAAAGACCAAGTCCACATTATGGCAAGAACAGCTCAAATAAGCAAAGAGAAATGACAGTCCATCATTATTTTAAGACATGAAGGTCGGTAAATACGAAAAATGTCAAGAACTTTGAAAGTTTCTTCAAGTGCAGTCACAAAAACCATCAAGTGCTATGATGAAACTGTCTCTCATGAGGACCGCCACAGGAAAGGAAGACCCAGAGTTCCCTCTGCTGCAGAGGATAAGTTCATTAGAGTTAACTGCACCTCAGAAATTGCAGCCCGAATAAATGCTTCACAGAGTTGATGTAACAGACACATCTCAACATCAACTGTTCAGAGGAGACTGAGTGAATCAGGCCTTCGTGGTCAAATTGCTACAAAGAAATCACTACTAAAGGACACCAATAAGAAGAAGAGACTTGCTTGGTCCAAGAAACACGAGCAATGGACATTAGGGGCGGCAGGTAGCCTAGTGGTTAGAGCGTTGGACTAGTAACTGAAAGGTTGCAAGATCGAATTCCCGAACTGACAAGGTAAAAATCTGTCGTTCTGCCCCCTGAACGAGGCAGTTAACCCACTGTTCCTAGGCCGTCATTGGAAATAAGAATTTGTTCTTAACTGACTTGCCTAGTTAATAAATTTTAAAAAACTGTAAAAATTAGACCGGTTGAAATGTGTCCTTTGGTCTGATGAGTCCAAAGTTGAGATATTAGGATCCAACCGCCGTGTCTTTGTGAGACGTAGAGTAGGTGAACGGATGATCTCCGCATGTGTGGTTCCCACTATGAAGCATGGAGGAGGAGGTGTGATGGTGTGGGGGGTGCTTTGCTGGTGACATTTTCTGTGATTTATTTAGAACTCAAGGCACACTTAACCAGCATGGCTACCACAGCATTCTGCAGCGATACGCCATCCCATCTGGTTTGCGCTTAGTGGGACTATCATTTGTTTTTCAACAGGACAATGACCCAACATACCTCCAGGCTGTGTAAGGGCTATTTGACCAAGAAGGAGAGTGATATGGAGTGCTGCATCAGATGACCTGGCCTCCACAATCACCCGACCTCAACCCAATTGAGATGGTTTGGGATGAGTTGGACCGCAGAGTGAAGGAAAAGCAGCCAACAAGTGCTCAGCATATGTGGGAACTCCTTCAAGACTGTTGGGAAAGCATTCCAGGTGAAGCTGGTTGAGAGAATGCCAAGAGTGTGCAAAGCTGTCAGAAGAATCTCAAATATAAAACATATTTTGATTTCTTTAACACTTTTTTGGTTACTACATAATTCCATATGTGTTATTTCATTATTCTACAATGTAGAAAATAGTAAAAATAATGAAAAACCCTTGAATGAGTAGGTGTGTCCAGACTTATGACGGGTACTGTATATATATATATATATATAAAAAATCCTACAATGTGATTTTCTGGATTTTTTTTCCTCATTTTGTCTGTCATAGTTAAAGTGTACCTATGATAAAAAATTACAGGCCTCTCTCATCTTTTTAAGTGGGAGAACTTGCACAATTGGTGGCTGACTAAATACTTTTTTGCCCCACTGTAAATGAGTACAGAGCCATCAGCACCACTACTGTGTTTGGTTTCATGACACCATTTCACTGTGGAGCCGCCCGTCCATTCTAGAACACTCAGCCAACTGTATTTAATGATCTGAACGTTCTGAGTTCCAAACTTCACAAGGAGTTCCGTAGGGAAGCACAAGTCTCTGAACCGCTCTCAAGTATTTAAAAAAGCTCTAGAACATTTAAACGGATTCCAAACACTGTTTTAATTCCCCCCCCAATAAAACGGTGTAATATACACTGTGCTCCTTTGTAAAGCATTGACTTCTGAACCTATAACATATTTCCTGTGAGAAGTGTGTTTTAATAGTTTGCTCACAAATAGTGGAAAATGTTGCTTGCAAGAGAAACGGTAACGGTAATGGTACGATGCGCCTCATTAACGCGGGGCCCTGCGTATAACAGCCTGATTAACAGTCTAACCTCTACCCACCTTCCTGCCGCCGCCAACACGTTAGGCCTTCCTTCCACCTCCTACACGTTAGGCCTTCCTGCCACCTCCTACACGTTAGGCCTTCCTTCCACCTCCTACACGTTAGGCCTTCCTGCCACCTCCTACACGTTAGGCCTTCCTTCCACCTCCTACACGTTAGGCCTTCCTGCCACCTCCTACACGTTAGGCCTTCCTTCCACCTCCTACACGTTAGGCCTTCCTGCCACCTCCTACGCGTTAGGCCTTCCTGATACCTCCTACACGTTAGGCCTTCCTGATACCTCCTACACGTTAGGCCTTCCTGATACCTCCTACACGTTAGGCCTTCCTGATACCTCCTACACGTTAGGCCTTCCTGATACCTCCTACACGTTAGGCCTTCCTGATACCTCCTACACGTTAGGCCTTCCTGATACCTCCTACACGTTAGGCCTTCCTGATACCTCCTACACGTTAGGCCTTCCTGATACCTCCTACACGTTAGGCCTTCCTGATACCTCCTACACGTTAGGCCTTCCTGATACCTCCTACACGTTAGGCCTTCCTGATACCTCCTACACGTTAGGCCTTCCTGATACCTCCTACACGTTAGGCCTTCCTGATACCTCCTACACGTTAGGCCTTCCTGATACCTCCTACACGTTAGGCCTTCCTGATACCTCCTACACGTTAGGCCTTCCTGATACCTCCTACACGTTAGGCCTTCCTGATACCTCCTACACGTTAGGCCTTCCTGCCACCTCCTACACGTTAGGCCTTCCTGATACCTCCTACACGTTAGGCCTTCCTGCTACCTCCTACACGTTAGGCCTTCCTGATACCTCCTACACGTTAGGCCTTCCTGATACCTCCTACACGTTAGGCCTTCCTGATACCTCCTACACGTTAGGCCTTCCTGATACCTCCTACACGTTAGGCCTTCCTGATACCTCCTACACGTTAGGCCTTCCTGATACCTCCTACACGTTAGGCCTTCCTGATACCTCCTACACGTTAGGCCTTCCTGATACCTCCTACACGTTAGGACTTCCTGATACCTCCTACACGTTAGGCCTTCCTGATACCTCCTACACGTTAGGACTTCCTGATACCTCCTACACGTTAGGACTTCCTGATACCTCCTACACGTTAGGCCTTCCTGATACCTCCTACACGTTAGGACTTCCTGATACCTCCTACACGTTAGGCCTTCCTGCCACCTCCTACACGTTAGGCCTTCCTGATACCTCCTACACGTTAGGCCTTCCTGATACCTCCTACACGTTAGGCCTTCCTGATACCTCCTACACGTTAGGCCTTCCTGCCACCTCCTACACGTTAGGCCTTCCTGCCACCTCCTACACGTTAGGCCTTCCTGCCACCTCCTACACGTTAGGCCTTCCTGATACCTCCTACACGTTAGGCCTTCCTGATACCTCCTACACGTTAGGCCTTCCTGCCACCTCCTACACGTTAGGCCTTCCTGATACCTCCTACACGTTAGGACTTCCTGATACCTCCTACACGTTAGGCCTTCCTGATACCTCCTACACGTTAGGCCTTCCTGATACCTCCTACACGTTAGGCCTTCCTGCCACCTCCTACACGTTAGGCCTTCCTGATACCTCCTACACGTTAGGCCTTCCTGATACCTCCTACACGTTAGGCCTTCCTGATACCTCCTACACGTTAGGCCTTCCTGATACCTCCTACACGTTAGGCCTTCCTGCCACCTCCTACACGTTAGGCCTTCCTGATACCTCCTACACGTTAGGCCTTCCTGATACCTCCTACACGTTAGGCCTTCCTGCCACCTCCTACACGTTAGGCCTTCCTGATACCTCCTACACGTTAGGCCTTCCTGATACCTCCTACACGTTAGGCCTTCCTGATACCTCCTACACGTTAGGCCTTCCTGCCACCTCCTACACGTTAGGCCTTCCTGATACCTCCTACACGTTAGGCCTTCCTGATACCTCCTACACGTTAGGACTTCCTGATACCTCCTACACGTTAGGCCTTCCTGCCACCTCCTACACGTTAGGCCTTCCTGATACCTCCTACACGTTAGGCCTTCCTGATACCTCCTACACGTTAGGCCTTCCTGCCACCTCCTACACGTTAGGCCTTCCTGATACCTCCTACACGTTAGGCCTTCCTGATACCTCCTACACGTTAGGCCTTCCTGATACCTCCTACACGTTAGGCCTTCCTGATACCTCCTACACGTTAGGCCTTCCTGATACCTCCTACACGTTAGGCCTTCCTGATACCTCCTACACGTTAGGCCTTCCTGATACCTCCTACACGTTAGGCCTTCCTGCCACCTCCTACACGTTAGGCCTTCCTGCCACCTCCTTCACGTTAGGCCTTCCTGCCACCTCCTACACGTTAGGCCTTCCTGCCACCTCCTACACGTTAGGTCAAGTTTAGCCCTGTTTCTGTTGCTTGTGGTAAAGTTATGTTTTACACACCTTAGTGAATTCATCTTGTTATTGGGATTTATATAAAGTGCATTCGGAAAATATTCAGAACCCTTGACTTGTTCCACATCTTGTTACGTTACAGCCTTATTCTAAAATTAAATTGGGCCTCCCGAGTGGCGCAGCGGTCTAACCTACTCCAGAGGTGTCACTACAGACCCGGGTTCAATCCCAGGCGGTGTCAGAACCGGCCGTGACCGGGAGTCCCATAGAGAGGTGAACAATTGGCCCAGCGTTGTCCGGGTTAGGGTAGGGTTTGGCCGGGGAGGGCTTTACTTGGCTCATCGAGCTCTAGCGACTCCTTGTGGCGGGCCGGGCGCCTGCAGGCTGACTTCGGTTGTCCAGTTGAACAGTGTTTCCTCCGACACATCGGTGCAGCTTCCGGGTTAAGCAGACGGGTGTTCAGAAGAGCGTTTCGGCAGGTCGTGTTTCAGAGAACGCATGACTCGACCTTCGCGTCTCCCGAGCCCGTTGGGGAGTTGCAGAGATGAGACAAGATTGTAATTGGATCGCAATTAGATATCACAAAATTGGGGAGAAAAAAAGGGAGAAAATACAACAACAAAAAATAAATATCAATTTCAATTAGTTTGATATCCATAGCGATTAGACATGTTGTAGTTTGATATCCATAGCGATTTGACATGTTGTAGTTTGATATCCATTGGGATTTGACATGTTGTGGTGCTGAGTTATAGTTTGATATCCATAGTGATTTGACATGTTGTAGTTTGATATCCATAGTGATTTGACATGTTGTAGTTTGATATCCATAGTGATTTGACATGTTGTAGTTTGATATCCATAGTGATTTGACATGTTGTGGTGATGAGTTGTAGTTTGATATCCATAGTGATTTGACATGTTGTGGTGCTGAGTTGTAGTTTGATATCCATAGTGATTTGACATGTTGTAGTTTGATATCCATAGTGATTTGACATTTACATTTACATTTAAGTCATTTAGCAGACGCTCTTATCCAGAGCGACTTACAAATTGGTGCATTCACCTTATGATATCCAGTGGAACAACCACTTTACAATAGTGCATCTAACTCTTTTAAGGGGGGGGGGGGGGGGGTTAGAAGGATTACTTTGTCCTATCCTAGGTATTCCTTAAAGAGGTGGGGTTTCAGGTGTCTCCGGAAGGTGGTGATTGACTCCGCTGACCTGGCGTCGTGAGGGAGTTTGTTCCACCATTGGGGTGCCAGAGCAGCGAACAGTTTTGACTGGGCTGAGCGGGAACTGTACTTCCTCAGAGGTAGGGAGGCGAGCAGGCCAGAGGTGGATGAACGCAGTGCCCTTGTTTGGGTGTAGGGCCTGATCAGAGCCTGTCAAACTACATGTTGTAGTTTGATATCCATAGTGATTTGACATGTTGTGGTGCTGAGTTGTAGTTTGATATCCATAGTAATTTGACATGTTGTGGTGCTGAGTTGTAGTTTGATATCCATAGTGATTTGACATGTTGTAGTTTGATATCCATAGTGATTTGACATGTAGTGCTGAGTTGTAGTTTGATATTCATAGTGATTTGACATGTTGTAGTTTGATATCCATAGTGATTTGACATGTTGTAGTTTGATATCCATAGTGATTTGACATGTAGTGCTGAGTTGTAGTTTGATATTCATAGTGATTTGACATGTTGTAGTTTGATTTCCATAGTGATTTGACATGTTGTAGTTTGACATCCATAGTGATTTGACATGTTGTAGTTTGATATCCATAGTAATTTGACATGTTGTAGTTTGATTTCCATAGTGATTTGACATGTTGTAGTTTGATATCCATAGTGATTTGACATGTTGTGGTGCTGAGTTGTAGTTTGATATCCATAGTGATTTGACATGTTATAGTTTGATATCCATAGTAATTTGACATGTTGTAGTTTGATATCCATAGTGATTTGACATGTTGTGGTGCTGAGTTGTAGTTTGATATCCATAGTGATTTGACATGTTATAGTTTGATATCCATAGTGATTTGACATGTTGTAGTTTGATATCCATAGTGATTTGACATGTTGTAGTTTGATATCCATAGTGATTTGACATGTTGTGGTGCTGAGTTGTAGTTTGATATCCATAGTGATTTGACATGTTGTGGTGCTGAGTTGTAGTTTGATATCCATAGTGATTTGACATGTTGTAGTTTGATATCCATAGTGATTTGACATGTTGTGGTGCTGAGTTGTAGTTTGATATCCACAGTGATTTGACATGTTGTGGTGCTGAGTTGTAGTTTGATATCCATAGTGATTTGACATGTTGTAGTGTGATATCCATAGTGATTTGACATGTTGTAGTTTGACATCCATAGTGATTTGACATGTTGTAGTTTGATATCCATAGTGATTTGACATGTTGTAGTTTGATATCCATAGTGATTTGACATGTAGTGCTGAGTTGTAGTTTGATATTCATAGTGATTTGACATGTTGTAGTTTGATTTCCATAGTGATTTGACATGTTGTAGTTTGACATCCATAGTGATTTGACATGTTGTAGTTTGATATCCATAGTAATTTGACATGTAGTTTGATTTCCATAGTGATTTGACATGTTGTAGTTTGATATCCATAGTGATTTGACATGTTGTGGTGCTGAGTTGTAGTTTGATATCCATAGTGATTTGACATGTTATAGTTTGATATCCATAGTAATTTGACATGTTGTAGTTTGATATCCATAGTGATTTGACATGTTGTGGTGCTGAGTTGTAGTTTGATATCCATAGTGATTTGACATGTTATAGTTTGATATCCATAGTGATTTGACATGTTGTAGTTTGATATCCATAGTGATTTGACATGTTGTAGTTTGATATCCATAGTGATTTGACATGTTGTGGTGCTGAGTTGTAGTTTGATATCCATAGTGATTTGACATGTTGTGGTGCTGAGTTGTAGTTTGATATCCATAGTGATTTGACATGTTGTAGTTTGATATCCATAGTGATTTGACATGTTGTGGTGCTGAGTTGTAGTTTGATATCCACAGTGATTTGACATGTTGTGGTGCTGAGTTGTAGTTTGATATCCATAGTGATTTGACATGTTGTATTTTGATATCCATAGTAATTTACATGTTGTAGTTTGATTTCCATAGTGATTTGACATGTTGTAGTTTGATATCCATAGTGATTTGACATGCTTTGGTGCTGAGTTATAGTTTGATATCCATAGTGATTTGACATGTTGTGGTGCTGAGTTGTAGTTTGATATCCATAGTGATTTGACATGTTGTAGTGTGATATCCATAGTGATTTGACATGTTGTAGTTTGACATCCATAGTGATTTGACATGTTGTAGTTTGATATCCATAGTAATTTGACATGTTGTAGTTTGATATCCATAGTGATTTGACATGTTGTAGTTTGATATCCATAGTAATTTGACATGTTGTAGTTTGATTTCCATAGTGATTTGACATGTTGTAGTTTGATATCCATAGTGATTTGACATGTTGTGGTGCTGAGTTGTAGTTTGATATCCATAGTGATTTGACATGTTGTAGTTTGATATCCATAGTGATTTGACATGTTGTAGTTTGATATCCATAGTGATTTGACATGTTGTGGTGCTGAGTTGTAGTTTAATATCCATAGTGATTTGACATGTTGTGGTGCTGAGTTGTAGTTTGATATCCATAGTGATTTGACATGTTGTAGTTTGATATCCATAGTGATATGACATGTTGTAGTTTGATATCCATAGTGATTTGACATGTTGTAGTTTGATTTCCATAGTGATTTGACATGTTGTAGTTTGACATCCATAGTGATTTGACATGTTGTGGTGTTGAGTTGTATAAATGGTGAACTGAAGCCAAATGTTTCTTTCCATGATCGCTCAGTGAGGTCCTTCTGTCTCTTACCCCCCCCCCCCCCCCCATCCTGACTCCATCGCCACATGGGCCCCCAGGCCGCGTCCCTCCCAGCATGCATCCTGGTAATGAGGACCAGTTAGAACACTAATGAGTGTGTAGCTCATAGCTCTAGCCAGTACTGACTCAGACTACAGTAGAGGGCTGTTGAAGGAGAGATTCTCAACGGGTTTTTGTTACTATATGGTTCCCCCAATCACAATTCGCTCTGCCCGAAGTACCCCCCCTGTTTGTACAACTGATCATTATGTCTACTGTATGTTCTCATGAGTCTTCCCAAGTACCCCTGTGGATAGGCCAGGGAGACGCAGGGGAAGGGTCCAAGGTTAAGAGCCAGTGCCACGGTACTATAACATGGTTGCCCACCTGGACAGGTTCCAACCCAACTCTTCAACACCCATGGCTGTAACTACATATATGAGAACACCGAAGGCCAGACTTCTTGTCATTTTGTTTTGTTTTAATGATTGGCTAATAATAAAAACGATATATGTTGAACAAAGCTCAGAATGTTTATATTATGGATCTAACTCTTCACGACGGAGTGGAATCATGAACAGGGGTGTGTTCGTTATGTTCGCCTCCGTCCCCCCGGATTTGCCTTCTTAGGAAATTTTTAGCACCACTCTCATAAGCGGCTAACTGTCTCGCGGCACAGGCCGAGGGCCTGGCGTGAAACTAACAACCCCAGCACGCTTGACGTAAAACGTACTAGCCCAGCTCGCCTGGCGTGAAACGGACTAGCCCAGCTCGCCTGGCGTGAAACGGACTAGCCCAGCTCGCCTGGCGTGAAACGGACTAGCCCAGCTCGCCTGGCGTGAAACGGACTAGCCCAGCTCGCCTGGCGTGAAACGGACTAGCCCAGCTCGCCTGGCGTGAAACGGACTAGCCCAGCTCGCCTGGCGTGAAACGGACTAGCCCAGCTCGCCTGGCGTGAAACGGACTAGCCCAGCTCGCCTGGCGTGAAACGTACCAGCCCAGCTCGCCTGGCGTGAAACGGACTAGCCCAGCTCGCCTGGCGTGAAACGTACTAGCCCAGCTCGCCTGGCGTGAAACGGACTAGCCCAGCTCGCCTGGCGTGAAACGGACTAGCCCAGCTCGCCTGGCGTGAAACGGACTAGCCCAGCTCGCCTGGCGTGAAACGGACTAGCCCAGCTCGCCTGGCGTGAAACGGACTAGCCCAGCTCGCCTGGCGTGAAACGGACTAGCCCAGCTCGCCTGGCGTGAAACGGACTAGCCCAGCTCGCCTGGCGTGAAACGGACTAGCCCAGCTCGCAGTAGGCTCAAGTAGACAACTAGAGTCAGAGACGCTGATGAGTGTGTTTGCGAGATGCCGGACAAAGAAAACGTATGAAAAGTTTCAATATAACATCTCAACAGGACCTATCTTCCCTATAGGTCTACATTAAAATACAACCACTGTATGTTTCAATATAACATCTCAACAGGACCTATCTTCTCTATAGGTCTACATTAAAACACAACCACTGTATGTTTCAATATGAACATCTCCACAGGACCTATCTTCTCTATAGGTCTACATTAAAACACAACCACTGTATGTTTCAATATGAACATCTCCACAGGACCTATCTTCTCTATAGGTCTACATTAAAACACAACCACTGTATGTTTCAATATGAACATCTCCACAGGACCTATCTTCCCTATAGGTCTACATTAAAATACAGTTCTATAAATGGGTTTTTTTCCCTTCCGGACCTCACTAAAATCCAATCCCTGGTTACGGCCCTGCCCACACCATGTCCTCCGAGACATTATATTATAGAAACAAAACTAATTTGCTGTTCAACATGTTCCTCATTCGTCTACTTATATTAAGGGGGGGGGAACTTGACCAACAGTTATAAGTCACAATGTTAGTTTTCTCTCTGTCACTCTCTCTGCCGTTCATTTCACACAGGCAGCAAAAGCAGATTATTTATTTGAGTAACGTAACATTTAATAAAATATGTTCCTCTTCTTGATCTGGGCCTACAGGATTCCTGCTGCCACTCCGGCCCTCAGCATAACACATTCTATAGAACTCACACCATTCTGTTTGGTCTTTCATTAGAATATGGTCCGGTACATTCTATAGAACTCACACCATCCTGTTTGGTTTTTCATTAGAATATGGTCCGGTACATTCTATAGAACTCACACCATCCTGTTTGGTCTTTCATTAGAATATGGTCCGGTACATTCTATAGAACTCACACCATCCTGTTTGGTCTTTCATTAGAATATGGTCCGGTACATTCTATAGAACTCACACCATTCTGTTTGGTTTATCATTAGAATATGGTCCGGTACATTCTATAGAACTCACACCATCCTGTTTGGTTTATCATTAGAATATGGTCCGGTACATTCTATAGAACTCACACCATTCTGTTTGGTCTTTCATTAGAATATGGTCCGGTACATTCTATAGAACTCACACCATTCTGTTTGGTCTTTCATTAGAATATGGTCCGGTACATTCTATAGAACTCACACCATTCTGTTTGGTTTTTCATTAGAATATGGTCCGGTACATTCTATAGAACTCACACCATTCTGTTTGGTTTTTCATTAGAATATGGTCCGGTACATTCTATAGAACTCACACCATTCTGTTTGGTCTTTCATTAGAATATGGTCCGGTACATTCTATAGAACTCACACCATTCTGTTTGGTTTATCATTAGAATATGGTCCGGTACATTCTATAGAACTCACACCATTCTGTTTGGTTTATCATTAGAATATGGTCCGGTACATTCTATAGAACTCACACCATTCTGTTTGGTTTTTCATTAGAATATGGTCCGGTACATTCTATAGAACTCACACCATTCTGTTTGGTTTTTCATTAGAATATGGTCCGGTACATTCTATAGAACTCACACCATTCTGTTTGGTCTTTCATTAGAATATGGTCCGTTACATTCTACATGACTGAAATGGGGAGTCTACAAATTGTGCCATTAAAAGTAATACACGTATGTTAAATGAAATACTGACAATGTCAGAAAAGATTTAAATCTATTTTTTTTATGATATTAAGGTCATAATCAGTACATTTTTTGTAAAAAAAACAACTATTAAACCACCATCCCAAAACTATGCCTTTGTTAGGAAACACTGCCATCATGTGGTGAGTATTGTGAATTACTGCATGTATATCAGAGGAGCAGAGACAAGAGCACTGGACACTAGTGGTAAAACCAATGACAGTATAGAAGGGATTGGCTGTTGACCGACAAACCCGATGCACAAACATCCAAGAAACAGACGGGGTTGGCTTACAACCAGAGGATTATTCACAACATGTTAGATTTATTTCCTATTCAAATGTTTACTGGAAACATTAATGCATTTGCTTGTCTTTCAAATAATTTTTCAATTATTTGGTTAGTTCGCTGTATTGTATTGTTGTTAGTTCGCTGTACTGTATTGTCTCATACACATATTTTGCAGATGTTATTACAGGTGCAGAGAAATGCTTACGGTTCAGCTCTCTTCTGACCCTGCAGATCGGTGGCATACCGGGTCATCCCACTGCCTCATCTGATTGGTCGTTTCCCACAAACCCGTACAGATGGGCTGTGTACAGCTGCAGTGATCGGTTAGCAGCTCAGATAGCTGATGTTTAAAGTTAGTGAGGGAAATATAAGTCTCCAGCTTCAGCGATACTTGCAATTCGTTCCAGTCATTGGCAGCAGAGAACTGGAAGGAAAGGCGGCCAAAGGAGGTGTTGGCTTTGGGGATGACCAGTGAGATGTACCTGCTGGAGCGCGTGCTACGGGTGGGTGTTGTTATCGTGACCAGTGAGCTGAGATAAGGTGGAGCTTTACCTAGCATAGACTTATAGATGACCTGGAGCCAGTGAGTCTGGCAACGTAGCTAGATTCTTTACACTGTTTCACAAGACGACAGCCTGGTTTTCTGGTTTTCTCAGGAGTCCCTAAAACATGAAACAACCAGAAGTACAATTTCATACTCATGTCACAACCCACACAAAGCTGTTGGGCCTCCCGGGTGGCGCAGTGGTCTAATGCACTGCATCGCAGTGTTAGCTGTGCCACCAGAGACACTGGGTTCGAGTCCAGGCTCTGTCGCAGCCGGGCCGTGACCGGGAGGCCCGTGGGGCGGCGCACACTCGGCCCAGCGTTGTCCGGGTTAGGGGGGGGCTTAGCCGGTAGGGATATCCTTGTCTCATCGCGCACTAGCGACTCCTGTGGCGCAGTGCACGTTGACCAGGTCGCTAGGTGTACAGTGTTTCCTCCGACACGTTGGTGCGGCTGGCTTCCGGGTTGGATGGGCATTGTGTCAAGAAGCAGTGCGGCTTGGTTGGGTTGTGTTTCGGAGGACGCATGGCTGGTTCGCTAGTCAGCTAGCTTGCTAAATGTTTATTTTATTTATTTATTTCACCTTTATTTAACCAGGTAGGTTAGTTGAGAACAAGTTCTCATTTACAACTGCGAACTGGCCAAGATAAAGCAAAGCAGTGAGACAAAAACAATGACACAGAGTTACACATGGAATAAACAAACGTACAGTCAATAACACAATAGAAAAAAAATCTAATGAAGTAAGGAGGTAAGGCAATAAATAGGCCAATAGTGGTGAAGTAATTACAATTTAGCATATTACACTGGAGTGATATTTGTGCAGATGAGGATGTGCAAGTAGAAATACTGGTGTGGGGGGTATTGTGATGTCATTATAGGGTATTGTGATGTCATTATGGGGTATTGTGATGTCATTATAGTGATACTGGTGTGCAAAAGAGCAGAAAAACAAAAACAATATGGGGATGAGGTAGGTAGTTGGTTGGTTGGGCTATTTACAGATGGGCTGTGTACAGCTGCAGCGATCGGTAAACTTCCCTGACAGCTGATGCTTAAAGTTAGAGAAGGAGATATAAGTCTCCAACTTCAGTGATTTTTGCAATTCGTTCCAGTCATTGGCAGCAGAGAACTGGAAGGAAAGGCGGCCGATGGAGGTGTTGGCTTTGGGAATGACCAGTGAAATATACCTGCTGGAACGCGTGCTACGGGTGGGTGTTGCTATGGTGACCAGTGAGCTGAGATAAGGCGGATCTATACCTACTTATAGGTATAGCGACTTATAGATCGCGATTTTTGTCAATTAACTTTATGACATAGAAATATACATAATCGTTTGTCTCTACATGAGCTAACATCATCCTCTCAACTGTATTTTTTTTGCATGATTCGTTATGACGTTATGATCACTTACATTTGCTTCCATCCTAGTATTTTTGTCAGCCATCTTTGCTGAAGAAAGTCTCAGCCTTGGGTCGTCATGGCAACCACTCGCAATGATTGGTCATCGCCCAGCGGTTGCCGCTGGTGATTTGCATACAGTTGGGTAGAGTTGAGCTTTTTCACCGCCTCTGGAAGTGAAGTGGGTTGGAGGCGATTTGCACTTGGAGTTTAGGCAATAGAGGGCATGATTTGTTGACTTAATTGTAAACCAAACCCAACCTTAATTTACCCGTTGTGACGCACTGAGTTTCCTGTTTCATCCCCGGTTAAAGGAAGCGGGTTCTTTTTCGTTCTTGCAGACAAACTCCACAGAATGAAGCGTTAATAACATCACGGAGGAGGTCTATTTCCAACACGACAGCGGATACAACAGCAGATTCCATCTGCACCCGCTCAAAGGCAGAACAGTTGAATATCCTGGCCAACAGCCAATGAGGGCCTGCCAATTATGTGTCTCCAATCAGCTACATATTTCCAATATCACGCACTGAACACGTGCATACCGTTTTAACCAGATGTGTATAATAACATGCTGGTTATCCCTCAAACCCTACAGCTCCAAACTGACTTTATGACCAAAATTATCCTATTTATACTTTGTAGTACATTCTGACACTAGAGTAAATGCTTCTGACTCATATCGATGTCACAGGGGGGCGTTTTCAGAATGATTATTTGGTTTTTAGGGACAGTCGCTCATTAAAATCTGATTTTAAACCTAATCCTAACCTTAACTATAAACACACTGTTACCGTTATGACTGACCCTTACCTAAAATTAAGACCAAAAAAGCTCATTTATATTTTCATCAATTTTTACCATATAGCCGATTTTGACTTTGTGACTGTGTTATCTAGTGGAAACCAATCATATCGCGGTCGGCCTTGAACTTCCGCGGCTTCAACAAGAGGGGGCAGTCGTTCTCCTCTGGGTAAAACTCTTGAAACTGTTCAATGTTCCAGCCAGGGTCACATGGCTCAAGTCTGGGAAGCGGCCCGGTTTCATATCGAATGCAGTCAAATTTCAGCCGATGCCAAACAAACCTACACGGGCAAGATTAATCCAAAACCACACGGCTCGACTAGTGGGATGTACTGGTGAGCACGACATCCCGAGGAGTTCGTGCTGATTGTACGGAGATTGTGACAGCCGGTTAAATGGCGTCCCTTCACAAGGCAAGAACAAGAAGTATGTCAGGATGAGTCTGTGACAGTAGGAGGGAAGTTTGGGGGGAAAAGTGGACCCTTTCCTTTTTGGCTGATCCATTTGAGGTTCCGGGGTGGGTGAAGACAGAGTTGGGTGCTGTGGAATCGGTGAGGGTAACCAGAGGTGGTCTCGTGATAATAGTTTGTGTTTCTGCTGGTTAGAGGGAGCAGGCGCTCCGTGTTAAACGAATGGGGGCAAGAGATGTGAATTGTTTTGCTCTCAAGAAAAGGGCTCCGTTGAAAGGAGTGATTACTGGGGTAGCGGTAAATGTGAAAGCGGACCAACTGAAGGGGAAGATTCCCGGTGTTTGTGATGCTTGTCGTTTGGTGCGACGCAGACACGGTGGCGTGACTCAGAGACGGTGGCGTGACTCAGACACGGTGGCGTGACTCAGAGACGGTGGCGTGACTCAGACACGGTGGCGTGACTCAGACACGGTGGCGTGACTCAGAGACGGTGGCGTGACGCAGACACGGTGGCGTGACTCAGACACGGTGGCGTGACTCAGACACGGTGGCGTGACTCAGACACGGTGGCGTGACTCAGACACGGTGGCGTGACTCAGACACGGTGGCGTGACTCAGACACGGTGGCGTGACTCAGACACGGTGGAGTGACTCAGACACGGTGGCGTGACTCAGAGACGGTGGCGTGACTCAGAGACGGTGGCGTGACTCAGACACGGTGGCGTGACTCAGAGACGGTGGCGTGATTGCAGAAACAGAAGAGTCATTATCTGTTCTTTTGAGATTTGATGTTGAGTCTTTGCCCGACAAAGTGATGTTAGGATATATAAGTTATCCTGTTATCCCGAGCTTTTGTGCCGAATACATTACGTTGTTACAGGTGTCCAGCTGATGGGCATGTTGCAGCAGTGTGTAGAAGGGAGATTCCTAGATGTGAGAAGTGTGCAGAAGGGCATGAGACAAAGGAATGTGTAGCATTGGGGAAAGTAGTGGTGTGTGTTAATTGTAGGGGTGCCCATGGGGCTGGGGATCAGAAATGTCCCGTGTGTGAGAGAGGGAGGAAGAGGAGGTCTAAGAGAGAGAGGGAGGAAGAGGAGGTATTGGGGAAAGTAGTGGTCTGTGTTAATTATAGGGGTGCCCATGGGGCCGGGGATCAGAAATGTCCCGTGTGTGAGAGAGGCAGGTTGAGGTTTCCAGTGTTAGAGTAATGCAGAAGTTGTCATATGCTGAGGCAGTGAAGACAGTAGAGGAAGATGGGTCAAAGGAGGAGGGATCCTGAGAGGAGTGGTGTGACTAGTAGATCTGTACCAGTACAGAGGGAGGGATCCTGAGAGGAGGGGTGTGACTAGCAGATCTGTACCAGTACAGAGGGAGGGATCCTGAGAGGAGGGGTGTGACTAGTAGATCTGTACCAGTACAGAGGGAGGGATCCTGAGAGGAGTGGTGTGACTAGTAGATCTGTACCAGAACAGAGGGAGGGATCCTGAGAGGAGGGGTGTGACTAGTAGATCTGTACCAGTACAGAGGGAGGGATCCTGAGAGGAGTGGTGTGACTAGTAGATCTGTACCAGTACAGAGGGAGGGATCCTGAGAGGAGTGGTGTAGTAGATCTGTACCAGTACAGAGGGAGGGATCCTGAGAGGAGGGGTGTGACTAGTAGATCTGTACCAGTACAGAGGGAGGGATCCTGAGAGGAGGGGTGTGACTAGTAGATCTGTACCAGTACAGAGGGAGGGATCCTGAGAGGAGGGGTGTGACTAGTAGATCTGTACCAGTACAGAGGGAGGGATCCTGAGAGGAGGGGTGTAGTAGTAGATCTGTACCAGTACAGAGGGAGGGATCCTGAGAGGAGGGGTGTGACTAGTAGATCTGTACCAGTACAGAGGGAGGGATCCTGAGAGGAGTGGTGTGACTAGTAGATCTGTACCAGTACAGAGGGGGGGATCCTGAGAGGAGTGGTGTGACTAGTAGATCTGTACCAGTACAGAGGGGGGGATCCTGAGAGGAGGGGTGTGACTAGTAGATCTGTACCAGTACAGAGGGAGGGATCCTGAGAGGAGGGGTGTGACTAGTAGATCTGTACCAGTACAGAGGGGGGGATCCTGAGAGGAGTGGTGTGACTAGTAGATCTGTACCAGTATAGAGGGAGGGATCCTGAGAGGAGGGGTGTGACTAGTAGATCTGTACCAGTACAGAGGGAGGGATCCTGAGAGGAGTGGTGTGACTAGTAGATCTGTACCAGTACAGAGGGAGGGATCCTGAGAGGAGTGGTGTAGTAGATCTGTACCAGTATAGAGGGAGGGATCCTGAGAGGAGTGGTGTGACTAGTAGATCTGTACCAGTACAGAGGGAGGGATCCTGAGAGGACTGGTATGACTAGTAGATCTGTACCAGTACAGAGGGAGGGATCCTGAGAGGACTGGTGTAGTAGTAGATCTGTACCAGAACAGAGGGAGGGATCCTGAGAGGAGTGGTGTGACTAGTAGATCTGTACCAGTACAGAGGGATAAACCAACAAGTGATATATGCTTCAGTAAGATTGGATTTTTACATTTTAATAGTAATGGTTATCAACTGTACTGCAGGGACGGATCGTAAGTCTCAGAACATAGAGGTGGTGGTGGCAGCTGCAGAGAGGTATTTGGGGGTGTGAGACATCAGAAGAGTTACAGGATGTGTCCAGTGGTGGTGTCCCATCCTTTCAGGTTGCTGGCCTGAAGCAGGACTAAATAGGTTTAAATAGTATGGTATTTTATTAATACTTGTTGTGAGTGTAGTGTTAAGATGGTAGGGTATTTGCTGTATTCTTTGTTGTTGTTGATTTTTGATTATAAAAATATAAAATATATATTAAGCAAAGTATTAGGGAGTTATGCTCCAGCAGGTGGCAGTAATGCAACATTTATTGGATGCCAACCCGCCGTTAAACCTCATCGTCGAAGAAGAAGAAGAAGAGAAGAAGCGAAGAAGAAGAAGGAAAAATAAGAAGAAATGTTCCAGCCAATGAAAATGGGAGAAAGTGAAACTTCCAGCCAATGAGAAGTTAGCCCGGAACTCTCCTAACGCCTCACATATTACAGCAGCAAGCATGGTGAAGTCCGGAACACCAGGTGGAAAGATCAACAGACCCAAAACAGTAAGTTACACATATAAACTAACTTTATTTTGATATTTACACCAGTACGAGATGTAGAAAGGTTACTTCATCATAAACTAGAACCCTGAAAGACAGCTCGTATAATGCAGAAGGAAAAATGACACCAAGAATGTCGTGTTAGCAAAACGGCTAACTAGCTAAGCTGCAGTTAGATCACATGGCATTATTTCGTTCTGACACGTTTCAATGTAAACTAGCTACAAAGTTGTTATTTCTAGTATCTACCAGTATGTTACAATGTTTGTTAGTTTTATCAACACTGCACCAACAATGTAACATTTAATTAAGATGTGCATCAATACTGTCTACGTTATGTGTTCCTAGCTAGCTAAACCCCCCAGAAAGCCTTGCTGCCTCGTCATGTTGTGACGTGTGTATGTTCATTAGGAGCTGGGCAAGAAGCTCTTTAAGCGGCGGAGGAATCTGACCCGTGAGAAGAGGAAACGACACATCAAGGTGGGAGCTGTGGTGGACGAAGGACTCACCACCATCCACCATCTCAGGAAGAGAAAGTAGGTCCTTTGTCCATACTGTTTGTATTTCATACTGTAAGCCAGTGGTTGTTAAACCAGGGGTACTCCTAGGGGATACCTGAAGACTCATGAGACCAGGCAGAGCCAAATGTACTTGGTGGTACGGTCATAGATATAATACAACAGTGGTATATTTATGGGTAGATTAACCAACAAAGATGGAGAACAACAAGTATGAGCAAACTGCCTAACCAATGGGCCTGTATTCTGAGTGTGGTTGTCCAGGATCCTGACCAGGTGTAGTGTTGTGGCTGTCCAGGATCCTGACCAGGTGTAGTGTTGTGGCTGTCCAGGATACTGACCAGGTGAAGTGTTGTGGTTGTCCAGGATCCTGACCAGGTGAAGTGTTATGGTTGTCCAGGATCCTGACCAGGTGTAGTGTTGTGGTTGTCCAGGATCCTGACCAGGTGAAGTGTTGTGGTTGTCCAGGATCCTGACCAGGTGAAGTGTTATGGTTGTCCAGGATCCTGACCAGGTGTAGTGTTATGGTTGTCCAGGATCCTGACCAGGTGAAGTGTTGTGGTTGTCCAGGATCCTGACCAGGTGTAGTGTTATGGTTGTCCAGGATCCTGACCAGGTGAAGTGTTGTGGTTGTCCAGGATCCTGACCAGGTGAAGTGTTGTGGTTGTCCAGGATCCTGACCAGGTGAAGTGTTGTGGTTGTCCAGGATCCTGACCAGGTGTAGTGTTATGGTTGTCTAGGATCCTGACCAGTGTTATGGTTGTCCAGGATCCTGACCAGGTGAAGTGTTATGGTTGTCCAGGATCCTGACCAGGTGAAGTGTTGTGGTTGTCCAGGATCCTGACCAGGTGAAGTGTTGTGGTTGTCCAGGATCCTGACCAGGTGAAGTGTTGTGGTTGTCCAGGATCCTGACCAGGTGTAGTGTTATGGTTGTCTAGGATCCTGACCAGTGTTATGGTTGTCTAGGATCCTGACCAGTGTTATGGTTGTCCAGGATCCTGACCAGTGTTATGGTTGTCCAGGATCCTGACCAGGTGTAGTGTTATGGTTGTCTAGGATCCTGACCAGGTGAAGTGTTATGGTTGTCCAGGATCCTGACCAGGTGAAGTGTTATGGTTGTCCAGGATCCTGACCAGGTGAAGTGTTATGGTTGTCCAGGATCCTGACCAGGTGAAGTGTTATGGTTGTCCAGGATCCTGACCAGGCGAAGTGTTATGGTTGTCCAGGATCCTGACCAGGTGAAGTGTTGTGGTTGTCCAGGATACTGACCACGTGAAGTGTTATGGTTGTCCAGGATCCTGACCAGGTGAAGGGTTGTGGTTGTCCAGGATCCTGACCAGGTGAAGTGTTGTGGTTGTCCAGGATCCTGACCAGGTGAAGTGTTATGGTTGTCCAGGATACTGACCAGGTGATGTGTTGTGGTTGTCCAGGATCCTGACCAGATGAAGTGTTGTGGTTGTCCGGGATCCTGACCAGGTGAAGTGTTATGGTTGTCCAGGATCCTGACCAGGTGAAGTGTTGTGGTTGTCCAGGATCCTGACCAGGTGAAGTGTTGTGGTTGTCCAGGATCCTGACCAGGTGAAGTGTTGTGGATGTCCAGGATCCTGACCAGGTGTTATGGCTGTCCAGGATCCTGACCAGGTGAAGTGTTATGGTTGTCCAGGATCCTGACCAGGTGAAGTGTTATGGTTGTCCAGGATCCTGACCAGGTGAAGTGTTGTGGTTGTCCAGGATCCTGACCAGGTGAAGTGTTGTGGTTGTCCAGGATCCTGACCAGGTGAAGTGTTATGGTTGTCCAGGATCCTGACCAGGTGTAGTGTTATGGTTGTCCAGGATCCTGACCAGGTGAAGTGTTGTGGTTGTCCAGGATCCTGACCAGGTGAAGTGTTGTGGTTGTCCAGGATCCTGACCAGGTGAAGTGTTGTGGTTGTCCAGGATCCTGACCAGGTGTAGTGTTATGGTTGTCTAGGATCCTGACCAGTGTTATGGTTGTCCAGGATCCTGACCAGGTGAAGTGTTATGGTTGTCCAGGATCCTGACCAGGTGAAGTGTTATGGTTGTCCAGGATCCTGACCAGGTGTAGTGTTATGGTTGTCCAGGATCCTGACCAGGTGTAGTGTTATGGTTGTCCAGGATCCTGACCAGGTGAAGTGTTGTGGTTGTCCAGGATCCTGACCAGGTGAAGTGTTGTGGTTGTCCAGGATCCTGACCAGGTGAAGTGTTGTGGTTGTCCAGGATCCTGACCAGGTGTAGTGTTATGGTTGTCTAGGATCCTGACCAGTGTTATGGTTGTCCAGGATCCTGACCAGGTGAAGTGTTATGGTTGTCTAGGATACTGACCAGGTGAAGTGTTATGGTTGTCTAGGATACTGACCAGGTGAAGTGTTATGGTTGTCTAGGATACTGACCAGGTGAAGTGTTATGGTTGTCTAGGATACTGACCAGGTGAAGTGTTATGGTTGTCCAGGATCCTGACCAGGTGAAGTGTTATGGTTGTCCAGGATCCTGACCAGGTGAAGTGTTATGGTTGTCCAGGATCCTGACCAGGTGAAGTGTTATGGTTGTCCAGGATCCTGACCAGGTGAAGTGTTATGGTTGTCCAGGATCCTGACCAGGTGAAGTGTTATGGTTGTCCAGGATCCTGACCAGGTGTAGTGTTATGGTTGTCCAGGATCCTGACCAGGTGAAGTGTTGTGGTTGTCCAGGATCCTGACCAGGTGAAGTGTTGTGGTTGTCCAGGATCCTGACCAGGTGAAGTGTTGTGGTTGTCCAGGATCCTGACCAGGTGTAGTGTTATGGTTGTCTAGGATCCTGACCAGTGTTATGGTTGTCCAGGATCCTGACCAGTGTTATGGTTGTCCAGGATCCTGACCAGGTGAAGTGTTATGGTTGTCTAGGATACTGACCAGGTGAAGTGTTATGGTTGTCTAGGATCCTGACCAGGTGAAGTGTTATGGTTGTCCAGGATCCTGACCAGGTGAAGTGTTATGGTTGTCCAGGATCCTGACCAGGTGAAGTGTTATGGTTGTCCAGGATCCTGACCAGGTGAAGTGTTATGGTTGTCCAGGATCCTGACCAGGCGAAGTGTTATGGTTGTCCAGGATCCTGACCAGGTGAAGTGTTGTGGTTGTCCAGGATCCTGACCAGGTGATGTGTTATGGTTGTCCAGGATCCTGACCAGGTGAAGTGTTGTGGTTGTCCAGGATCCTGACCAGGTGAAGTGTTGTGGTTGTCCAGGATCCTGACCAGGTGAAGTGTTGTGGTTGTCCAGGATCCTGACCAGGTGAAGTGTTATGGTTGTCCAGGATCCTGACCAGGTGAAGTGTTGTGGTTGTCCAGGATCCTGACCAGGTGAAGTGTTGTGGATGTCCAGGATCCTGACCAGGTGTTATGGCTGTCCAGGATCCTGACCAGGTGAAGTGTTGTGGTTGTCCAGGATCCTGACCAGGTGAAGTGTTATGGTTGTCCAGGATACTGACCAGGTGAAGTGTTATGGTTGTCCAGGATCCTGACCAGGTGAAGTGTTATGGTTGTCCAGGATACTGACCAGGTGTTATGGTTGTCCAGGATCCTGACCAGGTGAAGTGTTGTGGTTGTCCAGGATCCTGACCAGGTGATGTGTTGTAGTCTGAAAGTGTTGGTGTTTGTCGTCCCTGCTCAGCTCCAGCCCCAGAGCCAACATCACTCTGTCTGGGAAGAAGAAACGCAAGCTGCTCAAACAGCTGCATCACATGAAAGCAGAGAAGGCCGCTATGGAAGGTAAGAAGTGAATAACTATACATTTTTTTTTAACTGTGTTGTTGAATCATAGTTGTTCTCGTATTGATCATGTGTTCTCCACTTCAGAAAGGATCAACTCTCTACCTGTCAATCACTATGTAGAGGAGATGACTTTAGTCACCTCTCACTATGTAGAGGAGATGACTTTAGTCACCTCTCGCTATGTAGAGGAGCTGACTTTAGTCACCTCTCGCTATGTAGAGGAGATGACTTTAGTCACCTCTCGCTATGTAGAGGAGATGACTTTAGTCACCTCTCGCTATGTAGAGGAGATGACTTTAGTCACCTCTCGCTATGTAGAGGAGAGGACTTTAGTCACCTCTCGCTATGTGGAGGAGAGGACTTTAGTCACCTCTCGCTATGTGGAGGAGAGGACTTTAGTCACCTCTCGCTATGTGGAGGAGAGGACTTTAGTCACCTCTCGCTATGTGGAGGAGAGGACTTTAGTCACCTCTCGCTATGTGGAGGAGATGACTTTAGTCACCTCTCGCTATGTGGAGGAGATGACTTTAGTCACCTCTCGCTATGTGGAGGAGATGACTTTAGTCACCTCTCGCTATGTGGAGGAGATGACTTTAGTCACCTCTCGCTATGTGGAGGAGATGACTTTAGTCACCTCTCGCTATGTGGAGGAGATGACTTTAGTCACCTCTCGCTATGTAGGGGAGATGACTTTAGTCACCTCTCGCTATGTAGGGGAGATGACTTTAGTCACCTCTCGCTATGTAGAGGAGCTGACTTTAGTCACCTCTCGCTATGTAGAGGAGCTGACTTTAGGCACCTCTCGCTATGTAGAGGAGATTACTTTAGTCACCTCTCGCTATGTAGAGGAGAGGACTTTAGTCACCTCTCGCTATGTAGAGGAGCTGACTTTAGTCACCTCTCGCTATGTAGAGGAGATGACTTTAGTCACCTCTCGCTATGTAGAGGAGATGACTTTAGTCACCTCTCGCTATGTAGAGGAGAGGACTTTAGTCACCTCTCGCTATGTAGAGGAGAGGACTTTAGTCACCTCTCGCTATGTAGAGGAGAGGACTTTAGTCACCTCTCGCTATGTAGAGGAGAGGACTTTAGTCACCTCTCGCTATGTAGAGGAGAGGACTTTAGTCACCTCTCGTTATGTGGAGGAGATGACTTTAGTCACCTCTCGCTATGTGGAGGAGATGACTTTAGTCACCTCTCGCTATGTGGAGGAGATGACTTTAGTCACCTCTCGCTATGTGGAGGAGATGACTTTAGTCACCTCTCGCTATGTGGAGGAGATGAGTTTATTAGGTACATCTGAGGTTTCTCTTATCTCTCTCTCCTTAGTTGAGGCAGCCCCAAAGAAGACGAAGGCGGTGCCAGCCTCAAAGAAGGCGGTGCCAGCCCCAAACAAGACGAAGGCGGTGCCAGCCCCAAACAAGACGAAGGCGGTGCCAGCCCCAAACAAGACAGCAGCAGCCAGTGACAAGAAAGGGGATGTGTCCCAGGGGGATGTGGACATGGCAGATATGGAATGAGAAGAGGAGGATGAGAGACTGTTCTGTTGGCCCCATATTCAGACCGGGGCCCCATATTCAGACCGGGGCCCCCGTATTCAGACCGGGGCCCCCGTATTCAGACCGGGGCCCCCGTATTCAGAAAGCCACTCAGATTAGGAGGCTGATCCTGGATCAGTTTTAGACGTAATGAATATGGTTATATGGACGGTGGAGGCCTGATCCTGAGCCAGGGGACTGTCTCTTGTGTTTGTGTATCTGAATGTCGTCATTGTAAATACTAATTTGTTCTTAACTGACTTGCCTAGTTTAAATCAAATAAAAAAAAGACAGAATGTAGGATTGTGTTTTTCTCTGCCCACTACAAAGGAGAAATGAATGTGGAATCTGATCTGGAGTCAGTGGCCTTGTTGAAACACGGTGGAATCTGATCTGGAGTCTGGCCTTGTTGAAACACGGTGGAATCTGATCTGGAGTCAGTGGCCCTTGTTGAAACACGGTGGAATCTGATCTGGAGTCAGTAGCCTTGTTGAAACACGGTGGAATCTGATCTGGAGTCAGTGGCCTTGTTGAAACACGGTGGAATCTGATCTGGAGTCAGTGGCCCTTGTTGAAACACGGTGGAATCTGATCTGGAGTCAGTGGCCTTGTTGAAACACGGTGGAATCTGATCTGGAGACAGTGGCCTTGTTGAAACACGGTGGAATCTGATCTGGAGTCAGTGGCCCTTGTTGAAACACAGTGGAATCTGATCTGGAGTCAGTGGCCCTTGTTGAAACACGGTGGAATCTGATCTGGAGTCAGTGGCCCTTGTTGAAACACGGTGGAATCTGATCTGGAGTCAGTGGCCTTGTTGAAACACGGTGGAATCTGATCTGGAGTCAGTGGCCCTTGTTGAAACACGGTGGAATCTGATCTGGAGTCTGGCCTTGTTGAAACACGGTGGAATCTGATCTGGAGTCAGTGGCCTTGTTGAAACACGGTGGAATCTGATCTGGAGTCTGGCCTTGTTGAAACACGGTGGAATCTGATCTGGAGTCAGTGGCCCTTGTTGAAACACGGTGGAATCTGATCTGGAGTCAGTAGCCTTGTTGAAACACGGTGGAATCTGATCTGGAGTCAGTGGCCCTTGTTGAAACACGGTGGAAGTTATTGGTTGCTTCCCAAATAGTTCCCTGTTCCCTAAGACCCGTCAGACTCTTGTCAAAAGTAGTGAATTGTTTTGGGGATGGATACCATGTGGGATCGAACCCAATGACGACAGTCTCCTTTCATACCTGTAGGTAAACCAAGGTGACCTGTTCATACCTGTAGGTAAACCAAGGTGACCTGTTCATACCTGTAGGTAAACCAAGGTGACCTGTTCATACCTGTAGGTAAACCAAGGTGATCTGTTCATACCTGTAGGTAAACCAAGGTGACCTGTTCATACCTGTAGCTAAACCAAGGTGACCTGTTCATACCTGTAGCTAAACCAAGGTGACCTGTTCATACCTGTAGCTAAACCAAGGTGACCTGTTCATACCTGTAGCTAAACCAAGGTGACCTGTTCATACCTGTAGGTAAACCAAGGTGACCTGTTCATTCCTGTAGGTAAACCAAGGTGACCTGTTCATTCCTGTAGGTAAACCAAGGTGACCTGTTCATACCTGTAGGTAAACCAAGGTGACCTGTTCATACCTGTAGGTAAACCAAGGAGACCTGTTCATACCTGTAGGTAAACCAAGGTGACCTGTTCATACCTGTAGGTAAACCAAGGTGACCTGTTCATACCTGTAGGTAAACCAAGGTGACCTGTTCATACCTGTAGGTAAACCAAGGTGACCTGTTCATACCTGTAGGGAAACCAAGGTGACCTGTTCATACCTGTAGGGAAACCAAGGTGACCTGTTCATACCTGTAGGTAAACCAAGGTGACCTGTTCATACCTGTAGGTAAACCAAGGTGACCTGTTCATACCTGTAGGTAAACCAAGGTGACCTGTTCATACCCGTAGGTAAACCAAGGTGACCTGTTCATACCCGTAGGTAAACCAAGGTGACCTGTTCATACCCGTAGGTAAACCAAGGTGACCTGTTCATACCCGTAGGTAAACCAAGGTGACCTGTTCATACCTGTAGGTAAACCAAGGTGACCTGTTCATACCTGTAGGTAAACCAAGGTGACCTGTTCATACCTGTAGGTAAACCAAGGTGACCTGTTCATTCCTGTAGGTAATCCAAGGTGACCTGTTCATTCCTGTAGGTAAACCAAGGTGACCTGTTCATACCTGTAGGTAAACCAAGGTGACCTGTTCATACCTGTAGGTAAACCAAGGTGACCTGTTCATACCTGTAGGTAAACCAAGGTGACCTGTTCATACCTGTAGGTAAACCAAGGTGACCTGTTCATACCTGTAGGTAAACCAAGGTGACCTGGTCATACCTGTAGGTAAACCAAGGTGACCTGTTCATACCTGTAGGTAAACCAAGGTGACCTGATCATACCTGTAGGTAAACCAAGGTGACCTGATCATACCTGTAGGTAAACCAAGGTGACCTGTTCATACCTGTAGGTAAACCAAGGTGACCTGTTCATACCTGTAGGTAAACCAAGGTGACCTGTTCATACCTGTAGGTAAACCAAGGTGACCTGTTCATACCTGTAGGTAAACCAAGGTGACCTGTTCATACCTGTAGGTAAACCAAGGTGACCTGTTCATACCTGTAGGTAAACCAAGGTGACCCGTTCATACCTGTAGGTAAACCAAGGTGACCTGTTCATACCTGTAGGTAAACCAAGGTGACCTGTTCATACCTGTAGGTAAACCAAGGTGACCTGTTCATACCTGTAGGTAAACCAAGGTGACCTGTTCATACCTGTAGGTAAACCAAGGTGACCCGTTCATACCTGTAGGTAAACCAAGGTGACCCGTTCATACCTGTAGGTAAACCAAGGTGACCCGTTCATTCCTGTAGGTAAACCAAGGTGACCCGTTCATACCTGTAGGTAAACCAAGGTGACCCGTTCATACCTGTAGGTAAACCAAGGTGACCCGTTCATACCTGTAGGTAAACCAAGGTGACCCGTTCATACCTGTAGGTAAACCAAGGTGACCCGCTCATACCTGTAGGGAAACCAAGGTGACCCGCTCATACCTGTAGGGAAACCAAGGTGACCCGCTCATACCTGTAGGGAAACCAAGGTGACCCGCTCATACCTGTAGGGAAACCAAGGTGACCCGTTCATACCTGTAGGGAAACCAAGGTGACCCGTTCATACCTGTAGGGAAACCAAGGTGACCCGTTCATACCTGTAGGGAAACCAAGGTGACCCGTTCATACCTGTAGGGAAACCAAGGTGACCTGTTCATACCTGTAGGGAAACCAAGGTGACCTGTTCATACCTGTAGGTAAACCAAGGTGACCTGGTCATACCTGTAGGTAAACCAAGGTGACCTGGTCATACCTGTAGGTAAACCAAGGTGACCTGGTCATACCTGTAGGTAAACCAAGGTGACCTGTTCATACCTGTAGGTAAACCAAGGTGACCTGATCATACCTGTAGGTAAACCAAGGTGACCTGTTCATACCTGTAGGTAATCCAAGGTGACCTGATTCATACCTGTATCATA
>NW_024059624.1:0-33494 GCF_016432855.1 Salvelinus namaycush | reverse complement strand
ATACTAACTACTGTAATATGTGGTTGTCCCACCTAGCTATCTGAATATACTAACTACTGTAATATGTGGTTGTCCCACCTAGCTATCTGAATATACTAACTACTGTGATATGTGGTTGTCCACCTAGCTATCTGAATATAATAACTACTTGGCATATGTGGTTGTCCCCCTAGCTATATGATATACTAACTACTGTGATATGTGTTGTCCACCTAGCTATCTGAATATACTAAATACTGTAATATGTGGTGTCCCACCTAGCTATCTGATATACTAACTACTGTATATGTGGTTGTCCCCACCTAGCTATCTGAATATACTAACTACTGTGAATATGTGGTTGTCCTCACCTAGCTATCTGAATATACTACTACTGTAATATGTGGTTGTCCCCCTAGCTATATGAATATACTAACTACTGTAATATGTGGTTGTCTACCTACTATCTGAATATACTATGACTATACTAACTACTGTGATATGTGGTTGTCCCACCTAGCTATCTGAATATACTAACTACTGTAATATGTGGTTGTCTCACCTAGCTATCTGAATATACTAACTACTGTGATATGGGGGCTGTCCACCTAGCTATCTGAATATACTAACTACTGTAATATGTGGTTGTCCACCTAGCTATCTGAATATACTAACTACTGTAATATGTGGTTGTCCACCTAGCTATCTGAATATACTAACTACTGTGATATGTGGCTGTCCCACCTAGCTATCTGAATATACTAACTACTGTACTAGGTGGTTGTCCCACCTAGCTATCTGAATATACTAACTACTGTAATATGTGGTTGTCCACCTAGCTATCTGAATATACTAACTACTGTGATATGTGGTTGTCCCACCTAGCTATCTGAATATACTAACTACTGTAATATGTGGGTTGTCCCACCTAGCTATCTGAATATACTAACTACTGTGATTATGTGGTTGTCCCACCTAGCTATCTGAATATACTAACTACTGTAATATGTGGTTGTCTCACCTAGCTATCTGAATATACTATGAATATACTAACTACTGTGATATGTGGTTTGTCCCACCTAGCTATCTGAATATACTAACTACTGTAATATGTGGTTGTCCACCTAGCTATCTGAATATACTAACTACTGTGATATGTGGTTGTCCACCTAGCTATCTGAATATACTAACTACTGTAATATGTGGTTGTCTCACCTAGCTATCTGATATACTAACTACTGTAATATGTGGTTGTCCACCTAGCTATCTGAATATACTAACTACTGTAATATGTGGTTGTCCACCTAGCTATCTGAATATACTAACTACTGTGATATGTGGTTGTCCCACCTAGCTATCTGAATATACTAACTACTGTAATATGTGGTTGTCCACCTAGCTATCTGAATATACTAACTACTGTAATATGTGGTTGTCCACCTAGCTATCTGAATATACTAAGTCTCTCTGGATAAGAAAGTCTGCTAAATGAGTAACATGTTAATGTGTGTTCGTTGTGTCCTGACCCTGTGTTCTCTGCACCAGACTCGGACTCTGAAGAGGATGTCCCTCGGGGGGGCTGTCACCCCTCCTCAGGGTTGCGACCTCACACAGCCCCGCCCAGGAAGAGACCGTCCCCCTCCTCGTCCAATCAGGCGGCTCGGGAGAGGAAACAGAAGCACTTATCCCTCCTGCTGCAGGAGGCGGGGCTTAGCTCCTCCGACGACTCCTTCGATCAAGGTTACTGACCACACCCCTGGTTACTGACCACACCCTCTGTGATCTTTTCAAAAGGGCAGAACGTTGCTAACGTTGAGGTAGAGATGTTGTAGGGAATCACATCATCTCTGTTGAGGTAGAGATGTTGTAGGGAATCACATCATCTCTGTTGAGGTAGAGATGTTGTAGGGAATCACATCATCTCTGTTGAGGTAGAGATGTTGTAGGGAATCACATCATCTCTGTTGAGGTAGAGATGTTGTAGGGAATCACATCATCTCTGTTGAGGTAGAGATGTTGTAGGGAATCACATCATCTCTGTTGAGGTAGAGATGTTGTAGGGAATCACATCATCTCTGTTGAGGTAGAGATGTAGGGAATCACATCATCTCTGTTGAGGTAGAGATGTAGGGAATCACATCATCTCTGTTGAGGTAGAGATGTTGTAGGGAATCACATCATCTCTGTTGAGGTAGAGATGTTGTAGGGAATCACATCATCTCTGTTGAGGTAGAGATGTTGTAGGGAATCACATCATCTCTGTTGAGGTAGAGATGTTGTAGGGAATCACATCATCTCTGTTGAGGTAGAGATGTTGTAGGGAATTCACATCATCTCTGTTGAGGTAGAGATGTTGTAGGGAATCACATCATCTCTGTTGAGGTAGAGATGTTGTAGGGAATCACATCATCTCTGTTGAGGTAGAGATGTTGTAGGGAATCACATCATCTCTGTTGAGGTAGAGATGTTGTAGGGAATCACATTTCTAATAAACGTTGAGGTAGAGATGTTTGTTGTAGGGAATCACGTCATCTCTGTTGAGGTAGAGATGTTGTAGGGAATCACATCATCTCTGTTGAGGTAGAGATGTTGTAGGGAATCACATCATCTCTGTTGAGGTAGAGATGTAGGGAATCACATCATCTCTGTTGAGGTAGAGATGTAGGGAATCACATCATCTCTGTTGAGGTAGAGATGTTGTAGGGAATCACATCATCTCTGTTGAGGTAGAGATGTTGTAGGGAATCACATCATCTCTGTTGAGGTAGAGATGTTGTAGGGAATCACATCATCTCTGTTGAGGTAGAGATGTTGTAGGGAATCACATCATCTCTGTTGAGGTAGAGATGTTGTAGGGAATCACATCATCTCTGTTGAGGTAGAGATGTTGTAGGGAATCACATCATCTCTGTTGAGGTAGAGATGTTGTAGGGAATCACATCATCTCTGTTGAGGTAGAGATGTTGTAGGGAATCACATCATCTCTGTTGAGGTAGAGATGTTGTAGGGAATCACATTTCTAATAAACGTTGAGGTAGAGATGTTTTGTTGTAGGGAATCACGTCATCTCTGTTGAGGTAGAGATGTTGTAGGGAATCACATCATCTCTGTTGAGGTAGAGATGTTGTAGGGAATCACATCATCTCTGTTGAGGTAGAGATGTTGTAGGGAATCACATCATCTCTGTTGAGATAGAGATGTTTTACTGTAGGAAATCCTGTCATCTCAAAACTGTAAAATCTGCCTCATTCTGAGTGTTTCACCTCACTGACCTCACTTCCTGCTTACTGACCACACACAGAGAGAGAGAGGGCTCTTACAGCTGTGACATCATCCCAGGTTCTTTAGAGTCCCGTTCCTCTCCCTGCCGCTGCTGCTTCCTGGTTTAGACTTGATTTTGTTACGGTTGTCACGGTTGCGGTTGTCACGGATGCGGTTGTCACGGTTTTGCATGGCTTGCTCAGACTGCTGTGGACTTTTTTTTTTTTTTTTTACATTTGATACATGTGTTGATGTGTGTTTTTCAACAAACAAACAAACAAAAAGTTGTGTTTTTTGATACTGAAGTTTTTTTATTAAAAGTGTTGTTTTTTAAAATTGATTTGGTAAAGAAAGCCAACTCACCTGTGATCCTTGTCTCTCGCTTCGTCTGTCTCTCTCTGTCTGCCTTGTCTTGTCTGTTGGCTGCACACACTACTTGCTCAGTTGGACCAATATCCCTCCTAAACCCAGCCCCACAGCACAAGGGCACCCTACACTGTAATGCTTCAGGGCCAATGGGGGGTTTTAGTTGTGGGCTACTCTGCATCACACAGGGCACTAGGTTCCCTACACTGTAGTGTTTCAGGGCTCAATGGAGGGTTTTAGTTGTGGGCTACTCTGCATCACACAGGGCACTAGGTTCCCTACACTGTAGTGTTTCAGGGCCAATGGGGGGTTTTAGTTGTGGGCTACTCTGCATCACACAGGGCACTAGGTTCCCTACACTGTAGTGTTTCAGGGCTCAATGGAGGGTTTTAGTTGTGGGCTACTCTGCATCACACAGGGCACTAGGTTCCCTACACTGTAATGCTTCAGGGCCAATGGGGGGTTTTAGTTGTGGGCTACTCTGCATCACACAGGGCACTAGGTTCCCTACACTGTAATGCTTCAGGGCCAATGGGGGTTTTTAGTTGTGGGCTACTCTGCATCACACAGGGAGTACAGTGGATTAAACACACACACACACAGAACTCCTTTTCAATGAAGACGGCATGTGATTGTGAGGGCTATGGTAAGGGTTGAGGTTTGGGACACGGATAGTGATGGAGGAAGGCTACCTGTTGGTTTCAGAGGGATTTTTTAGATTCCTAACGCTCACACACACACACACACACACACACACACACACGACACACACAGTTCAAACTATCTGATTGGCTCGTTGGGATATTTGAAAGAATAGGGCTCCTCTTCCCGTCTACTAAACCTCCAGATAACTCCGCCCCTTCCTGTCGTTCGCTGTCACCTGCTCATCTTTCACCCCCTCACTCATGACCCCTCTCCTACCCATGATGCTTTACATGTCTCTCAGCCTATGCTGTTTGTTCTGCTACTGCTGACGCACACTGAAGCCTGCCAGGACTAGCGCCACCTTTAGCCATTCTACCTCGCTAAGGTACGGCTAGCTATAGCTAGTCTATCCTACAGCTAGATGATGCTACGGCTAGCTATAGCTAGTCTATGCTACTGCGTGTTGATGCTATAGCTAGTCTATGCTACAGCTTGTTGATGCTACGGCATAGCTATAGCTAGTCTATGCTACAGCTAGTTGATGCTACGGCTAGTCTATGCTACAGCTTGTTGATGCTACAGCTAGCTATACTAGCCAGTCTACTAAAACTTAAATTAAGCTGTCTCAAATAGTCGCCTGTTCCTTTTAACAGCCGGGCAACGGCACGCATTTCAGCAAATTAAACGCCCGTTTCAAATAAACGCAGTCTAAATTAATTGTTTTACGAGGTTTGTTTGATTTGTTAAATGAAATAATTTTATAATGATTCGAAAAAATTATAGCAATCATCCGTTCTTATCGCCAGTAAGAAACCGCTAGCCGTTGGCTGCTAACTGCTAGCCGTTGGCTGCTAACTGCTTGCCGTTGGCTGCTAACTGCTTGCCGTTGGCTGCTAACTGCTTGCCGTTGGCTGCTAACTGCTTGCCGTTGGCTGCTAACTGCTAGCCGTTGGCTGCTAACTGGTAGCCGTTGGCTGCTAACTGGTAGCCGTTGGCTGCTAACTGCTAGCCGTTGGCTGCTAACTGCTTGCCGTTGGCTGCTAACTGCTTGCTAACTTGAAGCACAAAAACAGTCAACAACTTTGGGAGGTACAGACCCTGAGAGAAGTCGGCCGATCGACCAGTGGTGAAAGTAAGAACTGCAGAAAATGCACAGTCAGAGGAGAATAATTATTCTGTCAGGGAAAAGTTTCCCCCCCCCCCCCCCCCGAAATAGAGGCATACTAAGACGAAAACGTGACGCAGTGTGTAAATGATAACACATTAGTGAAGGAAATGTATTCACATGAATACAGGAAATGAAGAAATGTATTCAAATGAATACAGGAAATGAGGAAATGAAGAAATGTATTCAAATGAATACAGGAAATGAGGAAATGTATTCAAATGAATACAGGAAATGAAGAAATGTATTCAAATGAATACAGGAAATGAAGAAACGTATTCAAATGAATACAGGAAATGAGGAAATGTATTCAAATGAATACAGGAAATGAAGAAATGTATTCAAATGAATACAGGAAATGAAGAAACGTATTCAAATGAATACAGGAAATGAAGAAATGTATTAAAATACTGGAAGTGAATGCTGGAATTAAACAATTTAACTATGCAAATAAGCAAAAGCTGTGTTCATTAAGGAAATGGACGACTGGCTAAAATAGAAGCCTGTCTGAATGGGAGTTATAGATCTGTCATTCTCATTGAATGGGAGTTATAGATCTGTTATTCTCATTGAATGGGAGTTATAGATCTGTCATTCTCATTGAATGGGAGTTATAGATCTGTTATTCTCATTGAATGGGAGTTATAGATCTGTTATTCTCATTGAATGGGAGTTATAGATCTGTTATTCTCATTGAGTTATAGATCTGTTATTCTCATTGAATGGGAGTTATAGATCTGTTATTCTCATTGAATGGGAGTTATAGATCTGTCATTCTCATTGAATGGGAGTTATAGATCTGTCATTCTCATTGAATGGGAGTTATAGATCTGTTATTCTCATTGAATGGGAGTTATAGATCTGTTATTCTCATTGAGTTATAGATCTGTTATTCTCATTGAATGTGAGTTATAGATCTGTCATTCTCATTGAATGGGGGTTATAGATCTGTCATTCTCATTGAATGGGAGTTATAGATCTGTCATTCTCATTGAGTTATAGATCTGTTATTCTCATTGAATGGGAGTTATAGATCTGTTATTCTCATTGAGTTATAGATCTGTTATTCTCATTGAATGGGAGTTATAGATCTGTCATTCTCATTGAATGGGAGTTATAGATCTGTCATTCTCATTGAATGGGAGTTATAGATCTGTTATTCTCATTGAATGGGAGTTATAGATCTGTTATTCTCATTGAGTTATAGATCTGTTATTCTCATTGAATGTGAGTTATAGATCTGTCATTCTCATTGAATGGGGGTTATAGATCTGTCATTCTCATTGAATGGGAGTTATAGATCTGTCATTCTCATTGAGTTATAGATCTGTTATTCTCATTGAATGGGAGTTATAGATCTGTTATTCTCATTGAGTTATAGATCTGTTATTCTCATTGAATGTGAGTTATAGATCTGTTATTCTCATTGAATGGGAGTTATAGATCTGTTATTCTCATTGAATGGGGGTTATAGATCTGTCATTCTCATTGAATGGGAGTTATAGATCTGTTATTCTCATTGAGTTATAGATCTGTTATTCTCATTGAATGGGAGTTATAGATCTGTCATTCTCATTGAATGGGAGTTATAGATTGGTCATTCTCATTGAATGGGAGTTATAGATCTGTTATTCTCATTGAATGGGAGTTATAGATCTGTTATTCTCATTGAATGGGAGTTATAGATCTGTTATTCTCATTGAATGGGAGTTATAGATCTGTTATTCTCATTGAATGGGAGTTATAGATCTGTTATTCTCATTGAGTTATAGATCTGTTATTCTCATTGAGTTATAGATCTGTCATTCTCATTGAGTTATAGATCTGTTATTCTCATTGAATGGGAGTTATAGATCTGTCATTCTCATTGAATGGGGGTTATAGATCTGTTATTCTCATTGAATGGGAGTTATAGATCTGTTATTCTCATTGAATGGGAGTTATAGATCTGTTATTCTCATTGAATGGGAGATATAGATCTGTTATTCTCATTGAGTTATAGATCTGTCATTCTCATTGAATGGGAGTTATAGATCTGTTATTCTCATTGAATGGGGGTTATAGATCTGTTATTCTCATTGAATGGGAGTTATAGATCTGTTATTCTCATTGAATGGGAGTTATAGATCTGTCATTCTCATTGAATGGGAGTTATAGATCTGTCATTCTCATTGAATGGGAGTTATAGATCTGTTATTCTCATTGAGTTATAGATCTGTTATTCTCATTGAATGGGAGTTATAGATCTGTCATTCTCATTGAATGGGAGTTATAGATCTGTTATTCTCATTGAGTTATAGATCTGTTATTCTCATTGAATGGGAGTTATAGATCTGTTATTCTCATTGAGTTATAGATCTGTTATTCTCATTGAATGGGAGTTATAGATCTGTTATTCTCATTGAGTTATAGATCTGTCATTCTCATTGAATGGGAGTTATAGATCTGTCATTCTCATTGAATGGGAGTTATAGATCTGTTATTCTCATTGAATGGGAGTTATAGATCTGTTATTCTCATTGAATGGGAGTTATAGATCTGTTATTCTCATTGAATGGGAGTTATAGATCTGTTATTCTCATTGAGTTATAGATCTGTCATTCTCATTGAATGGGAGTTATAGATCTGTTATTCTCATTGAATGGGAGTTATAGATCTGTTATTCTCATTGAATGGGAGTTATAGATCTGTTATTCTCATTGAATGGGAGTTATAGATCTGTCATTCTCATTGAATGGGAGTTATAGATCTGTTATTCTCATTGAATGGGAGTTATAGATCTGTTATTCTCATTGAGTTATAGATCTGTTATTCTCATTGAATGGGAGTTATAGATCTGTCATTCTCATTGAATGGGAGTTATAGATCTGTTATTCTCATTGAGTTATAGATCTGTTATTCTCATTGAATGGGAGTTATAGATCTGTTATTCTCATTGAGTTATAGATCTGTTATTCTCATTGAATGGGAGTTATAGATCTGTTATTCTCATTGAGTTATAGATCTGTCATTCTCATTGAATGGGAGTTATAGATCTGTCATTCTCATTGAATGGGAGTTATAGATCTGTTATTCTCATTGAATGGGAGTTATAGATCTGTCATTCTCATTGAATGTGAGTTATAGATTGGTTATTCTCATTGAATGGGAGTTATAGATCTGTTATTCTCATTGAATGGGAGTTATAGATCTGTTATTCTCATTGAATGGGAGTTATAGATCTGTTATTCTCATTGAATGGGAGTTATAGATCTGTTATTCTCATTGAGTTATAGATCTGTTATTCTCATTGAATGGGAGTTATAGATCTGTTATTCTCATTGAATGTGAGTTATAGATCTGTTATTCTCATTGAATGGGAGTTATAGATCTGTTATTCTCATTGAGTTATAGATCTGTTATTCTCATTGAATGGGAGTTATAGCTCTGTCATTCTCATTGAATGGGGGTTATAGATCTGTTATTCTCATTGAATGGGAGTTATAGATCTGTTATTCTCATTGAATGGGAGTTATAGATCTGTTATTCTCATTGAATGGGAGTTATAGATCTGTTATTCTCATTGAATGGGGGTTATAGATCTGTTATTCTCATTGAATGGGGGTTATAGATCTGTTATTCTCATTGAATGGGGGTTATAGATCTGTTATTCTCATTGAATGGGAGTTATAGATCTGTCATTCTCATTGAATGGGGGTTATAGATCTGTCATTCTCATTGAGTTATAGATCTGTCATTCTCATTGAATGGGGGTTATAGATCTGTCATTCTCATTGAGTTATAGATCTGTCATTCTCATTGAATGGGGGTTATAGATCTGTCATTCTCATTGAGTTATAGATCTGTCATTCTCATTGAGTTATAGATCTGTTATTCTCATTGAATGGGAGTTATAGATCTGTCATTCTCATTGAGTTATAGATCTGTCATTCTCATTGAATGGGGGTTATAGATCTGTCATTCTCATTGAATGGGCGTTATAGATCTGTCATTCTCATTGAATGGGGGTTATAGATCTGTCATTCTCATTGAATGGGCGTTATAGATCTGTCATTCTCATTGAATGGGGGATATTTTCTATTTCTATGTGTCTTTTACTTTTGGTTTTGTACACAAGCTTCAAACAGCTGACAATGTGTTTAATGAACAGCTATTTCACAGCGGTTTAGACAATGATTTTCTACACTGCTTATTTTCCTCACATAAACTGAAATTAGGCGAACTCGTCAAATTTTAGCTACCGGTAAATGGCGGACCGATTTCTGCATTTTGCATATTTTTTTAATTTAAGTTTTACGGGAATGCTACAGCTAGTTGATGCTACATGGCTACGCTATAGCTAGCCGATACTATGACTAGGCTACATGGCTATGCCATAGCTAGCCGACGCTACATGGCTAAGCTACGCTATAGCTAGCCGACACTACGACTAAGCTACATGGCTAAGCTACGCTATAGCTAGCCGATACTACGACTAGACTACATGGCTACGCTACGCTATAGCTAGCCGACGCTACGACTAAGCTACATAGCTAAGCTACGCTATAGCTAGCCGATGCTAGGCTACTCCATGCGCTACCCTGCCTGAGGCCACACGCCTGTCACCTGTTGTGTAAGTAAGATGTCCCTCCTCTGTGTCTCAGTGATGATGCTAATGCTAACACGGATGCTCAAACTACTAGTCGCCTGGCGGGATCTGGGGTTGAATATTCAGTCTCATGGACAATATTAATGTCAATATGAACATTTGCTTCGCAAATAGAACCTTTTGTGTTTCCCGAGCTGTAGACATGCATCCTTCCTTCCTTCCTTCCTTTCCTTCCTAGTAATGAATGAGCTGACCAATCTGGTTAGACTTGGATTGACACTCGCGTGCCACAAAATCTGCTTTATGCAAAGAAGATGGCAAAGATGAGCCCTCTATCCAACTCTGTTACAAATCGTGTTAGATAAAAGTGATGACTCTCTGGTAGGGAGGAGTCAGATCAGTGATGACTCTCTGGTAGGGAGGAGTCAGATCAGTGATGACCCTCTGGTAGGGAGGAGTCAGATCAGTGATGACCCTCTGGTAGGGAGGAGTCAGATCTGTGATGACCCTCTGGTAGGGAGGAGTCAGATCAGTGATGACTCTCTGATAGGGAGGAGTCAGATCAGTGATGACTCTCTGATAGGGAGGAGTCAGATCGGTGATGACTCTCTAGTAGGGAGGAGTCAGATCAGTGATGACCCTCTGGTAGGGAGGAGTCAGATCAGTGATGACCCTCTGGTAGGGAGGAGTCAGATCAGTGATGACCCTCTGGTAGGGAGGAGTCAGATCAGTGATGACTCTCTGGTAGGGAGGAGTCAGATCAGTGATGACCCTCTGGTAGGGAGGAGTCAGATCAGTGATGACTCTGGTAGGGAGGAGTCAGATCAGTGATGACTCTGGTAGGGAGGAGTCAGATCAGTGATGACCCTCTAGTAGGGAGGAGTCAGATCGGTGATGACTCTCTGGTAGGGAGGAGTCAGATCAGTGATGACCCTCTGGTAGGGAGGAGTCAGATCAGTGATGACCCTCTGGTAGGGAGGAGTCAGATCAGTGATGACCCTCTGGTAGGGAGGAGTCAGATCAGTGATGACCCTCTAGTAGGGAGGAGTCAGATCAGTGATGACTCTCTGGTAGGGAGGAGTCAGATCAGTGATGACTCTCTGGTAGGGAGGAGTCAGATCAGTGATGACTCTCTGGTAGGGAGGAGTCAGATCAGTGATGACTCTCTGATATCAAAATCATTCACAACAGAAATTAAGAACTATATGGGACGCTGGATTGAAGGGAGTTGTAGTCTTCATTTAAGCAAATATTCAAACCTAGTTCAGTTCAGAAAAGTGGTAATGAACTACAATCCCATAATCCATTGCGGCAGTTTTTTTCTCAACTTGTCGCCTGCCTTCCCGCCTTTCGGACAACAACTCCCCGTTATTAAGGCCCGGGGACATGAGCATGTCGTCATTATATACAGATCTCTGGATGGATAGACTTTTACACCTGATACGTTAGTCTGATTCTCTTGATTGTCTGTCTTATCTGTCTGTTTCTCTTCCTGTCTATCTGCCAGCCAGCCTGTCTATCTGTCTGTTTCTTTTCATGTCTATCTGCCTGTCTATCTGTCTGTCTGTCTATCTACCTGTCTGTCTGCCTGTCTGTCTGTCTGTCTGTCTGTCTGTCTGTCTGTCTGTCTGTCTATCTTCCTGTCTATCTACCTGTCTGTCTGTCTATCTTCCTGTCTATCTACCTGTCTGTCTGTCTATCTACCTGTCTGTCTATCTTCCTGTCTATCTACCTGTCTGTCTGTCTATCTACCTGTCTGTCTATCTTCCTGTCTATCTACCTGTTTCTCTTCCTGTCTATCTACCTGTCTGTCTGTCTGTCTGTTTCTCTTCCTGTCTACCTATCTTCCTGTCTATCTTCCTGTCTGTTTACCTGTCTGTCTGTCTACCTATCTTCCTGTCTATCTTCCTGTCTGTTTACCTGTCTGTCTGTCTACCTATCTTCCTGTCTATCTTCCTGTCTGTTTACCTGTCTGTCTGTCTACCTATCTTCCTGTCTATCTACCTGTCTGTCTGTCTAACCCTGACTTCTCTCTAACCAATCACAGCTCATCCTGCCTGCAGCCATGGTTCTAACTTCTAACCACTGGGCTGAGTCTCAATCCATTAAGGTTCAGATGGCCCCCTATTCCCTATGTAGTGCACTACTTTAGACCAGGGCCCATAGGGGTAGTACACTACTTTAGACCAGGGCCCATAGGGGTAGTGTACTACTTTAGACCAGGGCCCATAGGGGTAGTGCACTACTTTAGACCAGGGTCCATAGGGTAGTGCACTACTTTAGACCAGGGTCCATAGGGGTAGTGCACTACTTTAGACCAGGGTCCATAGGGGTAGTGTACTACTTTAGACCAGGGTCCATAGGGTTAGTAGTGTACTACTTTAGACCAGGGTCCATAGGGTTAGTAGTGTACTACTTTAGACCAGGGCCCATAGGGTTAGTAGTGTACTACTTTAGACCAGGGTCCATAGGGTTAGTAGTGTACTACTTTAGACCAGGGCCCATAGGGTAGTGCACTACTTTAGACCAGGGCCCATAGGGGTAGTGCACTACTTTAGACCAGGGCCCATAGGGTAGTGCACTACTTTAGACCAGGGCCCATAGGGGTAGTGCACTACTTTAGACCAGGGCTCATAGGGGTAGTGCACTACTTTAGACCGGGGCCCATAGGGGTAGTGCACTACTTTAGACCAGGGCTCATAGGGGTAGTGCACTACTTTAGACCAGGGCCCATAGGGTAGTGCACTACTTTAGACCAGGGCCCATAGGGTAGTGCACTACTTTAGACCAGGGTATAGGGAACAGGGTAGTGTATAGGGAACAGGGTAGTGTATAGGGAACAGGGTAGTGTATAGGGAACAGGGGTAGTGTATAGGGAACAGGGGTAGTGTATAGGGAACAGGGGTAGTGTATAGGGAACAGGGCTCATAGGGGTAGTGTATAGGGAACAGGGTAGTGTATAGGGAACAGGGGTAGTGTATAGGGAACAGGGTAGTGTATAGGGAACAGGGTAGTGTATAGGGAACAGGGTAGTGTATAGGGAAGAGGGGTAGTGTATAGGGAACAGGGCTTATAGGGGTAGTGTATAGGGAACAGGGTAGTGTATAGGGAACAGGGGTAGTGTATAGGGAACAGGGGTAGTGTATAGGGAACAGGGCTTATAGGGGTAGTGTATAGGGAACAGGGCTCATAGGGGTAGTGTATAGGGAACAGGGTAGTGTATAGGGAACAGGGGTAGTGTATAGGGAACAGGGTAGTGTATAGGGAACAGGGTAGTGTATAGGGAACAGGGTAGTGTATAGGGAACAGGGGTAGTGTATAGGGAACAGGGGTAGTGTATAGGGAACAGGGTACTATCTGGGACTAGTTGTGGTCTCCTAGGAGCAACGCATTGGAATGAGACAGACCTGCCAGCACCCCTCTGATTGGCTCTGCTCTGTCTGTCTGTCTGTCTGTCTGCTAGACAGCTCTGGTCTGTCTGTCTGTCTGTCTGCTAGACAGCTCTGTTCTGTCTGTCTGTCTGCTAGACAGCTCTGTTCTGTCTGTCTGTCTGCTAGACAGCCCTGTTCTGTCTGTCTGTCTGTCTGTTCTGTCTGTCTGCTAGACAGCCCTGTTCTGTCTGTCTGTCTGCTAGACAGCTCTGTTCTGTCTGTCTGCTAGACAGCTCTGTTCTGTCTGTCTGTCTGCTAGACAGCTCTGTTCTGTCTGTCTGTCTGTCTGTCTGCTAGACAGCTCTGTTCTGGCTGTCTGTCTGCTAGACAGCTCTGTTCTGTCTGTCTGTCTGCTAGACAGCTCTGTTCTGTCTGTCTGTCTGCTAGACAGCTCTGTTCTGTCTGTCTGTCTGTCTGCTAGACAGCTCTGTTCTGTCTGTCTGTTCTGTCTGTCTGCTAGACAGCTCTGTTCTGTCTGTCTGTCTGTCTGCTAGACAGCTCTGTTCTGTCTGTCTGTCTGCTACACAGCTCTGTTCTGTCTGTCTGTCTGCTAGACAGCCCTGTTCTGTCTGTCTGTCTGCTAGACAGCTCTGTTCTGTCTGTCTGTCTGCTAGACAGCTCTGTTCTGTCTGTCTGTCTGCTAGACAGCCCTGTTCTGTCTGTCTGTCTGTCTGTTCTGTCTGTCTGCTAGACAGCTCTGTTCTGTCTGTCTGTTCTGTCTGTCTGTCTGTCTGCTAGACAGCTCTGTTCTGTCTGTCTGTCTGTTCTGTCTGTCTGTCTGCTAGACAGCTCTGTTCTGTCTGTCTGTTCTGTCTGTCTGTCTGTCTGCTAGACAGCTCTGTTCTGTCTGTCTGTCTGTCTGTTCTGTCTGTCTGCTAGACAGCTCTGTTCTGTCTGTCTGTCTGCTAGACAGCTCTGTTCTGTCTGTCTGTCTGCTAGACAGCCCTGTTCTGTCTGTCTGTCTGCTAGACAGCCCTGTTCTGTCTGTCTGTCTGCTAGACAGCCCTGTTCTGTCTGTCTGCTAGACAGCCCTGTTCTGTCTGTCTGCTAGACAGCCCTGTTCTGTCTGTCTGCTAGACAGCCCTGTTCTGTCTGTCTGCTAGACAGCTCTGGTCTGTCTGTTCTGTCTGTCTGCTAGACAGTTCTGGTCTGTTCTGTCTGTCTGTCTGTCTGCTAGACTGTTCTGTCTGTCTGTCTGTTCTGTCTGTCTGTCTGCTAGACAGCTCTGTTCTGTCTGTCTGTCTGTCTGCTAGACAGCTCTGTTCTGTCTGTCTGTCTGCTAGACAGCTCTGTTCTGTCTGTCTGTCTGCTAGACAGCTCTGTTCTGTCTGTCTGTTCTGTCTCCCTGTTCTGTCTGTCTGCTAGACAGCTCTGTTCTGTCTGTCTGTCTGCTAGACAGCTCTGTTCTGTCTGTCTGTCTGCTAGACAGCTCTGTTCTGTCTGTCTGTCTGCTAGACAGCTCTGTTCTGTCTGTCTGTTCTGTCTGTCTGCTAGACAGCTCTGTTCTGTCTGTCTGTCTGTCTGCTAGACAGCTCTGTTCTGTCTGTCTGTCTGTTCTGTCTGTCTGCTAGACAGCTCTGTTCTGTCTGTCTGTTCTGTCTGTCTGCTAGACAGCTCTGTTCTGTCTGTCTGTCTGTCTGCTACCAGTATACTAACTACAGCCTATAGGGTGTGTTGGTGAATTGGGTACACCTCCCTCACCCCTCTCTCTCTCCCTCACCCCCCCTCTCCCTCACCCCCCTCTCTCCCTCACCCCCCCTCTCTCCCTCACCCCCCCCCCCTCTCCCTCACTCCCCCTCTCTCCCTCACCCCTCTCTCTCTCCCTCACCCCCCCTCTCCCTCACCCCCCTCTCTCCCTCACCCCCCCTCTCTCCCTCACTTCCCCTCTCTCCCTCACTTCCCCTCTCTCCCTCACTCCCCCTCTCTCCCTCACTCCCCCTCTCTCCCTCACTTCCCCTCTCTCCCTCTCTCCCCCTCACCCCCCTCTCTCCCTCACCCCCCCTCTCTCCCTCACTCCCCCTCTCTCTCCCTCACCCCCTCTCTCTCCTTTCTCTCTCTCTCTCCCTCACCCCCTCTCTCTCCTTTCTCTCTCTGTCTCTCTCTCTGTCCCTCCCCATTTTAGACTGGACTCCCTTTGAGTCTCTCTCTCTCTCTCTCTCTCCCTCCCTCCCTCTCTCTCTGTCTCTCCCTCTCTGTTTCTCTGTCTCTCCTCTGTCTCTCTCTGTCTCTCCTCTGTCTCTCTCTTTCTCTCTGTCTCTCCCTTTCTCTCTGTCTCTCCCTCCCCATTTAGACTGGACTCCCTTTGAGTCTCTCTGTCTCTCTCTCTCTCTCTCTCTCTCTCTCTCTGTCTCTCTCTGTCTCTCTCTTTCTCTCTGTCTCTCCTCTGTCTCTCTCTGTCTCTCTGTCTCTCCCTCCCCATTTAGACTGGACTCCCTTTGAGTCTCTCTGTCTCTCTCTGTCTCTCTCTTTCTCTCTGTCTCTCCTCTGTCTCTCCTCTGTCTCTCCTCTGTCTCTCTCTGTCTCTCTCTTTCTCTCTGTCTCTCCTCTCTCTCTCTCTTTCTCTCTGTCTCTCCTCTGTCTCTCCTCTGTCTCTCTGTCTCTCCCTCCCCATTTAGACTGGACTCCTTTTGAGTCTCTCTGTCTCCTCTTGTCTCTCAACATATTTCTCCCTATATGTTTTCTGCAGAGAGACGAGAGAGAGAGGATGAGAGAATGTGTTTTTGATCAGTCACGTAAAAGTGCTGAAAACATGTTGTCTCACTATTTAAAAAGATGAAGAAGAAGTTATATTTTGGTTCAGGTACAATCAACTAGCGTTAGCTAACGCTACCTAGCAACAAACAAACAAAAATATTTTTAACAAATCGATACTTGGAGTCAAAGTATCGATATAATATCAGCGTTATGTAACTATTGAATTGTTTTTTTGAAAGTATTTTTCCATCACTACAGTATATGGTTTTCTGCAAGCCGCCCCTCCCCTAACCTCAGAGCCTGTAGTCTGGGTCGAGCCTCTACTCCAGCCCCCTGCTCCGGCAGAGCCCCATAAAGACCCCTAGGCCCAGATCCTGTCCTCTGTACTGCAGTAATACTACAGACATACACGATGTTGGAGTTGACTGTGTGTTACTGAGCAGAATACTGAGAGTCTCTCTCTCTCTCACAGAGTCCTCCACTGAGGAGGATGACGATGATGAGGAAGAGGACGAGTCGTCGCGCTCCGAGGGGAGTGAGCTGGAGGAGAGTGGGTTGGGCCTGCTGGCCCGGTTCGCAGCCAGCGCCATCCCGGTAAACCTCGTCCCACTGCCCCGTCTCCACGACAACAAACACCGTAGCAGGCAAAGCATTCTGGGTAAGCAGAGAGATAGAGATTTGGATGTGTGAATTCCGTTGTAACCTTGTCAGAGGTGCTGTTTACTATGTTTGTACCACGTGTGTGTGTGTGTGTGTGTGTGTGTGTGTGTGTGTGTGTGTGTGTGTGTGTGTGTGTGTGTGTGTGTGTGTGTGTGTGTGTGTGTGTGTGTGTGTGTGTGTGTGTGTCCCCTCTAGGTTCTGGTTCTGGTTCTGACCTTCGTCTGAGGAAGTTCCCCTCTCTGCTCCACGGGAAACACTCCGCTCCCCAACTCCCCCTGTTACCCCCGGCAACGCGCCACGGCGACCAGACGAGCAACGAGACCTCGCCGGTCAAACGCAAACCCCGCCCCTCTCCCCGGTCGCCCCGGAGTTTCACCTTTGACCCCCCCGGGGGGCTAGGGGGAGGGGCTAGCGAGGAGGAGGGATGGACACGCAGACGTAGCGAGAGGATTTTCCTTCATGATGCCTCCACCAATCAGATCTCTCCCTCCGGCAAAGACCCTCCGATCAGCACTAAGCCCGCCCCCAGACCTAAAACCACACCCAGGGAAGGGAAAGACTTGAAGGTGAGTCGGTCTGTCCTCTCGGGTCTGTCCTCTCGGGTCTGTCCTCTCGGGTCTGTCCTCTCGGTCTGTCCTCTCGGGTCTGTCCTCTCGGGTCTGTCCTCTCGGGTCTGTCCTCTCTGGTCTGTCCTCTCGGGTCTGTCCTCTCGGGTCTGTCCTCTCGGGTCTGTCCTCTCGGGTCTGTCCTCTCGGGTCTGTCCTCTCGGGTCTGTCCTCTCGGGGATGTCCTCTCGGTCTGTGCTCTCGGGTCTGTCCTCTCGGTTCTGTCCTCTCGGGTCTGTCCTCTCGGGGATGTCCTCTCGGTCTGTGCTCTCGGGTCTGTCAGCTCGGGTCTGTCCTCTCGGTCTGTCCTCTTGGTCTGTCCGCTCGGGTCTGTCCTCTCGGGTCTGTCCTCTCGGGTCTGTCCTCTCGGTCTGTCCTCTCGGGTCTGTCCTCTCGGGTCTGTCCTCTCGGGTCTGTCCTCTCTGGTCTGTCAGCTCGGGTCTGTCCTCTCGGGTCTGTCCTCTCGGGTCTGTCCTCTCGGTCTGTCCTCTCGGGTCTGTCCTCTCGGGTCTGTCCTCTCGGGTCTGTCCTCTCGGGTCTGTCCTCTCGGTCTGTCCTCTCGGGTCTGTCCTCTCGGGTCTGTCCTCTCGGGTCTGTCCTCTCGGGTCTGTCCTCTAGGGTCTGTCCTCTCGGTCTGTCCTCTCGGGTCTGTCCTCTCGGGTCTGTCCTCTCGGGTCTGTCCTCTCGGGTCTGTCAGCTCGGGTCTGTCCTCTCGGGTCTGTCCTCTCGGTCTGTCCTCTCGGTCTGTCCTCTTGGGTCTGTCCTCTCGGGTCTGTCCTCTCGGGTCTGTCCTCTCGGGTCTGTCCTCTCGGTCTGTCCTCTCGGGTCTGTCCTCTCGGGTCTGTCCTCTAGGGTCTGTCCTCTCGGGTCTGTCCTCTCGGGTCTGTCCTCTCGGGTCTGTCCTCTCGGTCTGTCCTCTCGGGTCTGTCCTCTCGGGTCTGTCCTCTCGGTCTGTCCTCTCGGTCTGTCCTCTCGGGTCTGTCCTCTCGGGTCTGTCCTCTCGGTCTGTCCATCTTTCTAGGGTGTTTATGATGGTATGTGTGTGTGTGTGTGTGTGTGTGTGTGTGTGTGTGTGTGTGTGTGTGTGTGTGTGTTCTAACTTGCTTGTTTCTGTGTGTTAAACAGAAGAAGAGGCTGAAGGACTCTCCCCTGACCCCGCCCTCTCTGTCTAGTCCAATCACAGAGAGCCCTGTAGCCCCTCCCCTCAGCCCTGCACGCAAGAGCCAATCAAAAGCCAAGGCTAAACCCCGAGAGGTCTGTGTACGGCTACATTCATCCTCATCAATGATCCTTCACGTGTGTTACGTACAACTGCCTCTCTCTCTGTGTGTGTGTGTGTGTGTGTGTGTGTGTGTGTGTGTGTGTGTGTGTGTGTGTGTGTGTGTGTGTGTGTGTGTGTGTGTGTGTGTGTGTGTGTTTTCCACAGGCTCGTGGAGCGGTCAGTAGGCTGATGAAGAGTATGGAGGCCGATGAAGACTTCGAACCCAGTCAGGACAGCAGCTTCTCTGAAGACGATGGACCTCCTCCGTCACACAGCAGTCTGACTGAGAGGACTCTGTCGTCTGGTTAGTTGACTGGTTATATAGATACGTTGGTGTGTATATTGATACTTTAGTGTATAGTTGTGTTAGTGTATATATTGATACATTTGTGTATAGTTGTGTTAGTGTATATACTGTTATGTGCTTCTACACCTGCATTTCTTGCTGTTTGGGGGGTTTTAGTCCGGGTTTCTGTACAGCACTTTGAGATATCAGCTGATGTCAGAAGGGCTATATAAATACATTTGATTTGGTTTATGTTGGTGTATGCAGTACATTCAGAAAGTATTCTGACCCCTTGACTTTTTCCACATTTTGTTACGTTACAGCCTAAAATTTATTAAATTGTTTTTTTCCCTCATCAATCTACACACGATACCCCATAATGACATCACAATACCCCATAATGACATCACAATACCCCATAATGACATCACAATACCCCATAATGACATCACAATACCCCATAATGACATCACAATACCCCATAATGACATCACGATACCCCATAACAACAAAGCGAAACTGTTTTTTAGACATTTTTGGAAATGTATTCAAAAAAAGATAACTTGTTTACATAAGTATTCAGACCCTTTAACTCAGTACTTTGTTGAAGCATCTTTGGCAGTGATTACAGCCTTGAGTCTTCTTGGGCATGACACTACAAGCTTGGCACACCTGTATTTGGGGAGTTTCTCCTATTCTTCTCTGCAGATCCTTTCAAGCTCTGTCAGGTTGGATGGGGAGCGTCGCTGCACAGCTATTTTCAGGTCTCACCAGAGAAGTTTGATCGGGTTCAAGTCCGGGCTCTGGCTGGGCCACTCAAGGACATTCAGTGACTTCTCCCAAAGCCACTCCTGCGGTGTCTTGGCTGTGTGCTTACGGTCGTTAGCCTGTTGGAAGGTGAACCTTCGCCCCAGTCTGATGTCCTGAGCGCTCTGGAGCAGGTTTTCATCAAGGATCTCTCTGTACTTTGCTCCGTTCATCTTTCCCTCGATCCTGACTAGTCTCCCAGTCCCTGCCGCTGAAAAACATCCCCACAGCATGATGCTGCCACCACCATGCTTCACCGTAGGGATGGTGCCAGGTTTCCTCCAGATGTGATGCTTGACATTCAAGCCAAAGAGTTCAATCTTGGTTTCATCAGACCAGAGAATCTTGTTCCTCATGGTCTGAGAGTCCTTTAGGTGCCTTTGGCAAACTCCAAGCGGGCTGTCATGTGTCTCTTTACTGAGGAGGGGCTTCCGTCTGGCCACTCTACCATAAAGGCCTGATTGGTGGAGTGCTGCAGAGATGGTTATCCTTCTGGAAGGTTCTCCTATCTCCACAGAGGAACTCTGGAGCTCTGTCAGAGTGACCATTGGGGTCTTGGTCACCTCCCTGACCAAGGCCCTTCTTCCCCGATTGCTCAGTTTGGCCGGGCGACCAGCTCTAGGAAGAGTCTTGGTGGTTCCAAACGTCTTCCATTTAATAATGATGGAGGCCACTGTGTTCTTGGGGACCTTCAATGCTGCAGAAATGTTTTGGTACCCTTCCCCAGATCTGTGCCTCGACACAATCCTGTCTCGGAGCTCTACGGACAATTACTTCAACCTCATGGTTTGGTTTTTGCTCTGACATGCCCTGTCAACTGTGGGACCTTATATAGACAGGTGTGTGCCTTTCCAAATCATGTCCAATCAGTTGAATTTACCACAGGTAGAGTCCAATCAAGTTGTAGAAACAACTCAAGGATGATCAATGGAAACAGGATGCACCTGAGCTCAATTTCAAGTCTCATAGCAGAAGGGTCTGGATATTTAAGTAAAAAGGTATTTTTTTATTTATTTTTATTATTACATTAGCAAACATTTCTAAAAAACAGTTTTCACTTTGGCATTATGGGGTAGTGTGATGTCATTATGGGGTAGTGTGATGTCATTATGGGGTATTGTGATGTCATTATGGGGTATTGTGATGTCATTATGGGGTACTGTGATGTCATTATGGGGTATTGTGATGTCATTATGGGGTATTGTGATGTCATTATGGGGTATTGTGTGTAGATTGATGAGAAAAAAAAATATTTAATCCATTTCAGAATTAGGCTGTTATGTAACAAAATGTTTTAAAAGGGAAGGGGTCTGAATACTTTCCTGAATGCACTTTGTTAGTGTAGATATATTGATTGGTTTATTGATTGGTTTATTGATTGGTATATTGATTGATGTATTGATTGGTTTATTGATTGGTATATTGATTGATGTATTGATTGGTTTATTGATTGGTATATTGATTGGTATATTGATTGGTTTATTGATTGATTTATTGATTGGTATATTGATTGATTTATTGATTGGTATATTGATTGATATATTGATTGGTATATTGATTGATGTATTGATTGGTGTATTGATTGGTTTATTGATTGGTATATTGATTGGTGTATTGATTGGTTTATTGATTGATGTATTGATTGGTTTATTGATTGGTTTATTGATATATCGATCCAGCTCCGGTCCAGTGTGTGTTAGATAAAGACTCTCTTCAGGATGGTCTGCGGGTTCTGATCCCCATGGACGATCAGCTGCTGTATGCTGGACACGTCAACACCGTACACTCCCCGGACATGTGAGTACACACACACACACACACACATATATAACTGCCCTGAATGTTGATCCTACTGCTATCGTATACAGTAATCCATGTGCCTATGAAATAGAGTGATACTGTTAGCACTGAGGCGGTGTGTCCTAGTAGGAAGTCCACTGTGTGCAGCTCAGCCTGTTAGCACTGAGGCGGTGTGTCCTAGTAGGAAAGTCCACTGTGTGCAGCTCAGCCTGTTAGCACTGAGGCGGTGTGTCCTAGTAGGAAGTCCACTGTGTGCAGCTCAGCCTGTTAGCACTGAGGCGGTGTGTCCTAGTAGGAAAGTCCACTGTGTGCAGCTCAGCCTGTTAGCACTGAGGCGGTGTGTCCTAGTAGGAAAGACCACTGTGTGCAGCTCAGCCTGTTAGCACTGAGGCGGTGTGCCCTAGTAGGAAGTCCACCGTGTGCAGCTCAGCCTGTTAGCACTGAGGCGGTGTGCCCTAGTAGGAAGTCCACCGTGTGCAGCTCAGCCTGTTAGCACTGAGGCGGTGTGTCCTAGTAGGAAGTCCACTGTGTGCAGCTCAGCCTGTTAGCACTGAGGCGGTGTGTCCTAGTAGGAAAGTCCACTGTGTGCAGCTCAGCCTGCACTAACAGAAATAACATGAGCATGTCTACTTCTGCTGTGCTTCTCAGTAAAAGCAATGAAAACAAGCAAGCATCACAGAAAAGTGCTACAAAAAAAAAAATAGCCCACGCTGACATACGTCGCTTATGTAACAAGGTTTATGAAATCAATAACTTGCTAGGAAACAGATTACATTCATATTCTGACAATCTCTGAAATATTCTGACTGTCTCTGAAACTCACTTAGATAATACCTTTGATGATCCAGTGGTAGTAATATATAGTTATAACATCTTACAGAAAAAAATACAGAAATGACAAAGGTGGAGATGTTGCCGTTTTATATTCAGAGTCACATTCCTGTAAAGCTTAGAGAGGATCTCACGTTAAATACTGTTGAAGTAATATGGCTACAGGTTCATCTGCCTCACCTCAAGCCCATTCTGGTGAGAAGCTGCTATAGACCACCAAGTGCTAACAGACAGTATCTGGACAATGTTAAATACTGAAGTAATATGGCTACAGGTTCATCTGCCTCACCTCAAGCCCATTCTGGTGGGACGCTGCTATAGACCACCAAGTGTTAACAGTCAGTATCTGGATAACGTTAAATACTGTTGAAGTAATATGGCTACAGGTTCATCTGCCTCACCTCAAGCCCATTCTGGTGGGACGCTGCTATAGACCACCAAGTGATAACAGTCAGTATCTGGATAACGTGTGTGAAATGCTTCATAATGTACACTGCCAGTCAAAGGTTTGGACACACCTACTCATTCAAGGGTTTTTCTTAATGTTTTACTATTTTCTACATTGTAGAATAATAGTGAAGACATCAAAACTATGAAATAACACATGTAGTAACCAAAACAAGTGTTAAACAAATTAAAATATATTTGAGGTTCTTCAAAGTAGCCACCCTTTGCCTTGATGACAGCTTTGCACACACTTGGCATTCTCTCAACCAGCTTCATGATGTAGTCACCTGGAATGCATTTCAATTAACAGGTGTGCCTTCTTTAAAGTTAATTTGTGGAATTTCTTTCCTTCTTAATGCGTTTGAACCAATCAGTTGTGTTGTGACAAGGTAGGGTTGGTATACAGAAGATAGCCCTATTTGGTAAAAGACCAAGTCCATATTATGGTAAGAACAGCTCAAATAAGCAAAGAGAAACGACAGTCCATCATTACTTAAAGACATGAAGGTCAGGCCATCATTACTTTAAAACATGAAGATCAGTCAATACGGAAAATGTCAAGAACATTTGAAAGATTCTTCAAGTTCAGTCGCAAAAACCATCAAGCGCTATGATGAAACTGGCTCTCATGAGGAGTTTCTCTCAGGGAACTCTCAGAGTTACCTCTGCTGCAGAGGATAAGTTCATTAGAGTTACCAGCCTCAGATTGGAAAGGAAGACCCAGAGTTACCTCTACTGCAGAGGATAAGTTCATTAGAGTTACCAGCCTCAGATTGGAAAGGAAGACCCAGAGTTCCCTCTGCTGCAGAGGATAAGTTCATTAGAGTTACCAGCCTCAGAATGGAAAGGAAGACCCAGAGTTCCCTCTGCTGCAGAGGATAAGTTCATTAGAGTTACCAGCCTCAGAATGGAAAGGAAGACCCAGAGTTCCCTCTGCTGCAGAGGATAAGTTCATTAGAGTTACCAGCCTCAGAATGGAAAGGAAGACCCAGAGTTCCCTCTGCTGCAGAGGATAAGTTCATTAGAGTTACCAGCCTCAGAATGGAAAGGAAGACCCAGAGTTCCCTCTGCTGCAGAGGATAAGTTCATTAGAGTTACCAGCCTCAGATTGGAAAGGAAGACCCAGAGTTCCCTCTGCTGCAGAGGATAAGTTCATTAGAGTTACCAGCCTCAGAATGGAAAGGAAGACCCAGAGTTCCCTCTGCTGCAGAGGATAAGTTCATTAGAGATACCAGCCTCAGAATGGAAAGGAAGACCCAGAGTTCCCTCTGCTGCAGAGGATAAGTTCATTAGAGTTACCAGCCTCAGAATGGAAAGGAAGACCCAGAGTTCCCTCTGCTGCAGAGGATAAGTTCATTAGAGTTACCAGCCTCAGAATGGAAAGGAAGACCCAGAGTTCCCTCTGCTGCAGAGGATAAGTTCATTAGAGTTACCAGCCTCAGAATGGAAAGGAAGACCCAGAGTTCCCTCTGCTGCAGAGGATAAGTTCATTAGAGTTACCAGCCTCAGAATGGAAAGGAAGACCCAGAGTTCCCTCTGCTGCAGAGGATAAGTTCATTAGAGTTACCAGCCTCAGAATGGAAAGGAAGACCCAGAGTTCCCTCTGCTGCAGAGGATAAGTTCATTAGAGTTACCAGCCTCAGAATGGAAAGGAAGACCCAGAGTTCCCTCTGCTGCAGAGGATAAGTTCATTAGAGTTACCAGCCTCAGAATGGAAAGGAAGACCCAGAGTTCCCTCTGCTGCAGAGGATAAGTTCATTAGAGTTACCAGCCTCAGATTGGAAAGGAAGACCCAGAGTTCCCTCTGCTGCAGAGGATAAGTTCATTAGAGTTACCAGCCTCAGAATGGAAAGGAAGACCCAGAGTTCCCTCTGCTGCAGAGGATAAGTTCATTAGAGTTACCAGCCTCAGAATGGAAAGGAAGACCCAGAGTTACCTCTACTGCAGAGGATAAGTTCATTAGAGTCACCAGCCTCAGAATGGAAAGGAAGACCCAGAGTTCCCTCTGCTGCAGAGGATAAGTTCATTAGAGTTACCAGCCTCAGAATGGAAAGGAAGACCCAGAGTTACCTCTGCTGCAGAGGATAAGTTCATTAGAGTTACCAGCCTCAGATTGGAAAGGAAGACCCAGAGTTCCCTCTGCTGCAGAGGATAAGTTCATTAGAGTTACCAGCCTCAGATTGGAAAGGAAGACCCAGAGTTACCTCTGCTGCAGAGGATAAGTTCATTAGAGTTACCAGCCTCAGATTGGAAAGGAAGACCCAGAGTTCCCTCTGCTGCTGAGGATAAGTTCATTAGAGTTACCAGCCTCAGATTGGAAAGGAAGACCCAGAGTTCCCTCTGCTGCAGAGGATAAGTTCATTAGAGTTACCAGCCTCAGATTGGAAAGGAAGACCCAGAGTTACCTCTGCTGCAGAGGATAAGTTCATTAGAGTTACCAGCCTCAGATTGCAGCCCCCCAAAAAATGCTTCACAGAGTTCAACAGACCCTTAATGTTTTGTGAAAAGTGTTATGAAATGTCATGTAATATTTTAAACTCTATATAACTGTCTTAATATTGCTGGACCCCAGGAAGAGTAGCTGCTCCCTTGGCAGGAACTAATGGGGATCCATAATAAACCCCAGGAAGAGTAGCTGCTGCCTTGACAGGAACTAATGGGGATCCATAATAAACCCCAGGAAGAGTAGCTGCTGTCTTGGCAGGAACTAATGGGGATCCATAATAAACCCCAGGAAGAGTAGCTGCTGCCTTGGCAGGAACTAATGGGGATCCATAATAAACCCCAGGAAGAGTAGCTGCTGTCTTGGCAGGAACTAATGGGGATCCATAATAAACCCCAGGAAGAGTAGCTGCTGCCTTGGCAGGAACTAATGGGGATCCATAATAAACCCCAGGAAGAGTAGCTGCTGCCTTGGCAGGAACTAATGGGGATCCATAATAAACCCCAGGAAGAGTAGCTGCTGCCTTGACAGGAACTAATGGGGATCCATAATAAACCCCAGGAAGAGTAGCTGCTGCCTTGGCAGGAACTAATGGGGATCCATAATAAACCCCAGGAAGAGTAGCTGCTGCCTTGACAACAGGAACTAATGGGGATCCATAATAAACCCCAGGAAGAGTAGCTGCTGCCTTGGCAGGAACTAATGGGGATCCATAATAAACCCCAGGAAGAGTAGCTGCTGCCTTGGCAACAGGAACTAATGGGGATCCATAATAAACCCCAGGAAGAGTAGCTGCTGCCTTGGTAGGAACTAATGGGGATACATAATAAACCCCAGGAAGAGTAGCTGCTGCCTTGGCAGGAACTAATGGGGATCCATAATAAACCCCAGGAAGAGTAGCTGCTGCCTTGGCAACAGGAACTAATGGGGATCCATAATAAACCCCAGGAAGAGTAGCTGCTGCCTTGGTAGGAACTAATGGGGATACATAATAAACCCCAGGAAGAGTAGCTGCTGCCTTGGCAGGAACTAATGGGGACCCATAATAATCCCCAGGAAGAGTAGCTGCTGTCTTGGCAGGAACTAATGGGGATCCATAATAAACCCCAGGAAGAGTAGCTGCTGCCTTGACAGGAACTAATGGGGATCCATAATAAACCCCAGGAAGAGTAGCTGCTGCCTTGGCAGGAACTAATGGGGATCCATAATAAACCCCAGGAAGAGTAGCTGCTGCTTTGGCAGGAACTAATGGGGATCCGTAATAAACCCCAGGAAGAGTAGCTGCTGCCTTGGCAGGAACTAATGGGGATCCATAATAAACCCCAGGAAGAGTAGCTGCTGCCTTGGCAGGAACTAATGGGGATCCATAATAAACCCCAGGAAGAGTAGCTGCTGCTTTGGCAGGAACTAATGGGGATCCATAATAAACCCCAGGAAGAGTAGCTGCTGCCTTGGCAGGAACTAATGGGGATCCATAATAAACCCCAGGAAGAGTAGCTGCTGCCTTGGCAGGAACTAATGGGGATCCATAATAAACCCCAGGAAGAGTAGCTGCTGTCTGGGACAGGAACTAATGGGGATCCATAATAAACCCCAGGAAGAGTAGCTGCTGCCTTGGCAGGAACTAATGGGGATCCATAATAAACCCCAGGAAGAGTAGCTGCTGCCTTGGCAGGAACTAATGGGGATCCATAATAAACCCCAGGAAGAGTAGCTGCTGCCTTGGCAGGAACTAATGGGGATCCATAATAAACCCCAGGAAGAGTAGCTGCTGTCTGGGACAGGAACTAATGGGGATCCATAATAAACCCCAGGAAGAGTAGCTGCTGCCTTGGCAGGAACTAATGGGGATCCATAATAAACCCCAGGAAGAGTAGCTGCTGCCTTGGCAGGAACTAATGGGGATCCATAATAAACCCCAGGAAGAGTAGCTGCTGCCTTGGCAGGAACTAATGGGGATCCATAATAAACCCCAGGAAGAGTAGCTGCTGCCTTGACAACAGGAACTAATGGGGATCCATAATAAACCCCAGGAAGAGTAGCTGCTGCCTTGGCAGGAACTAATGGGGATCCATAATAAACCCCAGGAAGAGTAGCTGCTGCCTTGGCAACAGGAACTAATGGGGATCCATAATAAACCCCAGGAAGAGTAGCTGCTGCCTTGGTAGGAACTAATGGGGATACATAATAAACCCCAGGAAGAGTAGCTGCTGCCTTGGCAGGAACTAATGGGGATCCATAATAAACCCCAGGAAGAGTAGCTGCTGCCTTGGCAACAGGAACTAATGGGGATCCATAATAAACCCCAGGAAGAGTAGCTGCTGCCTTGGTAGGAACTAATGGGGATACATAATAAACCCCAGGAAGAGTAGCTGCTGCCTTGGCAGGAACTAATGGGGACCCATAATAATCCCCAGGAAGAGTAGCTGCTGTCTTGGCAGGAACTAATGGGGATCCATAATAAACCCCAGGAAGAGTAGCTGCTGCCTTGACAGGAACTAATGGGGATCCATAATAAACCCCAGGAAGAGTAGCTGCTGCCTTGGCAGGAACTAATGGGGATCCATAATAAACCCCAGGAAGAGTAGCTGCTGCTTTGGCAGGAACTAATGGGGATCCGTAATAAACCCCAGGAAGAGTAGCTGCTGCCTTGGCAGGAACTAATGGGGATCCATAATAAACCCCAGGAAGAGTAGCTGCTGCCTTGGCAGGAACTAATGGGGATCCATAATAAACCCCAGGAAGAGTAGCTGCTGCTTTGGCAGGAACTAATGGGGATCCATAATAAACCCCAGGAAGAGTAGCTGCTGCCTTGGCAGGAACTAATGGGGATCCATAATAAACCCCAGGAAGAGTAGCTGCTGCCTTGGCAGGAACTAATGGGGATCCATAATAAACCCCAGGAAGAGTAGCTGCTGTCTGGGACAGGAACTAATGGGGATCCATAATAAACCCCAGGAAGAGTAGCTGCTGCCTTGGCAGGAACTAATGGGGATCCATAATAAACCCCAGGAAGAGTAGCTGCTGCCTTGGCAGGAACTAATGGGGATCCATAATAAACCCCAGGAAGAGTAGCTGCTGCCTTGGCAGGAACTAATGGGGATCCATAATAAACCCCAGGAAGAGTAGCTGCTGCCTGGGACAGGAACTAATGGGGATCCATAATAAACCCCAGGAAGAGTAGCTGCTGCCTTGGCAGGAACTAATGGGGATCCATAATAAACCCCAGGAAGAGTAGCTGCTGCCTTGGCAGGAACTAATGGGGATCCATAATAAACCCCAGGAAGAGTAGCTGCTGCCTTGGCAGGAACTAATGGGGATCCATAATAAACCCCAGGAAGAGTAGCTGCTGCCTTGGCAGGAACTAATGGGGATCCATAATAAACCCCAGGAAGAGTAGCTGCTGCCTTGACAGGAACTAATGGGGATCCATAATAAACCCCAGGAAGAGTAGCTGCTGCCTTGGCAGGAACTAATGGGGATCCATAATAAACCCCAGGAAGAGTAGCTGCTGCCTTGGCAGGAACTAATGGGGATCCATAATAAACCCCAGGAAGAGTAGCTGCTGCCTTGACAGGAACTAATGGGGATCCATAATAAACCCCAGGAAGAGTAGCTGCTGCCTTGACAGGAACTAATGGGGACCCATAATAAACCCCAGGAAGAGTAGCTGCTGCCTTGGCAGGAACTAATGGGGATCCATAATAAACCCCAGGAAGAGTAGCTGCTGCCTTGGCAACAGGAACTAATGGGGATCCATAATAAACCCCAGGAAGAGTAGCTGCTGCCTTGACAGGAACTAATGGGGATCCATAATAAATACAAATGCAAATACACTCCTGACCCCTGACCTCTGACCTCTGTTCTGTAGTTACAGTGTGGTGGTGGAGGGAGAGAGAGGGAACAGACCTCATATCTACTGTCTGGAACAACTCCTGACCCCTAACCCCTGACCTCTGTTCTGTAGTTACAGTGTGGTGGTGGAGGGAGAGAGAGGGAACAGACCTCATATCTACTGTCTGGAACAACTCCTGACCCCTAACCCCTGACCTCTGTTCTGTAGTTACAGTGTGGTGGTGGAGGGAGAGAGAGAGGGAACAGACCTCATATCTACTGTCTGGAACAACTCCTGACCCCTAACCCCTGACCTCTGTTCTGTAGTTACAGTGTGGTGGTGGAGGGACAGAGAGGGAACAGACCTCATATCTACTGTCTGGAACAACTCCTGACCCCTAACCCCTGACCTCTGTTCTGTAGTTACAGTGTGGTGGTGGAGGGATAGAGAGGGAACAGACCTCATATCTACTGTCTGGAACAACTCCTGACCCCTAACCCCTGACCTCTGTTCTGTAGTTACAGTGTGGTGGTGGAGGGAGAGAGAGAGGGAACAGACCTCATATCTACTGTCTGGAACAACTCCTGACCCCTAACCCCTGACCTCTGTTCTGTAGTTACAGTGTGGTGGTGGAGGGAGAGAGAGGGAACAGACCTCATATCTACTGTCTGGAACAACTCCTGACCCCTAACCCCTGACCTCTGTTCTGTAGTTACAGTGTGGTGGTGGAGGGAGAGAGAGGGAACAGACCTCATATCTACTGTCTGGAACAACTCCTGACCCCTAACCCCTGACCTCTGTTCTGTAGTTACAGTGTGGTGGTGGAGAGAGAGAGAGGGAACAGACCTCATATCTACTGTCTGGAACAACTCCTGACCCCTAACCCCTGACCTCTGTTCTGTAGTTACAGTGTGGTGGTGGAGGGAGAGAGAGAGGGAACAGACCTCATATCTACTGTCTGGAACAACTCCTGACCCCTAACCCCTGACCTCTGTTCTGTAGTTACAGTGTGGTGGTGGAGGGAGAGAGAGAGGGAACAGACCTCATATCTACTGTCTGGAACAACTCCTGACCCCTAACCCCTGACCTCTGTTCTGTAGTTACAGTGTGGTGGTGGAGGGACAGAGAGGGAACAGACCTCATATCTACTGTCTGGAACAACTCCTGACCCCTAACCCCTGACCTCTGTTCTGTAGTTACAGTGTGGTGGTGGAGGGACAGAGAGGGAACAGACCTCATATCTACTGTCTGGAACAACTCCTGACCCCTAACCCCTGACCTCTGTTCTGTAGTTACAGTGTGGTGGTGGAGGGATAGAGAGGGAACAGACCTCATATCTACTGTCTGGAACAACTCCTGACCCCTAACCCCTGACCTCTGTTCTGTAGTTACAGTGTGGTGGTGGAGGGAGAGAGAGAGGGAACAGACCTCATATCTACTGTCTGGAACAACTCCTGACCCCTAACCCCTGACCTCTGTTCTGTAGTTACAGTGTGGTGGTGGAGGGAGAGAGAGGGAACAGACCTCATATCTACTGTCTGGAGCAACTCCTGACCCCTAACCCCTGACCTCTGTTCTGTAGTTACAGTGTGGTGGTGGAGGGAGAGAGAGGGAACAGACCTCATATCTACTGTCTGGAACAACTCCTGACCCCTAACCCCTGACCTCTGTTCTGTAGTTACAGTGTGGTGGTGGAGGGAGAGAGAGGGAACAGACCTCATATCTACTGTCTGGAACAACTCCTGACCCCTAACCCCTGACCTCTGTTCTGTAGTTACAGTGTGGTGGTGGAGGGAGAGAGAGGGAACAGACCTCATATCTACTGTCTGGAGCAACTCCTGACCCCTGACCTCTGTTCTGTAGTTACAGTGTGGTGGTGGAGGGAGAGAGAGGGAACAGACCTCATATCTACTGTCTGGAACAACTCCTGACCCCTAACCCCTGACCTCTGTTCTGTAGTTACAGTGTGGTGGTGGAGGGAGAGAGAGGGAACAGACCTCATATCTACTGTCTGGAACAACTCCTGACCCCTAACCCCTGACCTCTGTTCTGTAGTTACAGTGTGGTGGTGGAGGGAGAGAGAGGGAACAGACCTCATATCTACTGTCTGGAACAACTCCTGACCCCTAACCCCTGACCTCTGTTCTGTAGTTACAGTGTGGTGGTGGAGGGAGAGAGAGGGAACAGACCTCATATCTACTGTCTGGAGCAACTCCTGACCCCTAACCCCTGACCTCTGTTCTGTAGTTACAGTGTGGTGGTGGAGGGAGAGAGAGGGAACAGACCTCATATCTACTGTCTGGAACAACTCCTGACCCCTAACCCCTGACCTCTGTTCTGTAGTTACAGTGTGGTGGTGGAGGGAGAGAGAGGGAACAGACCTCATATCTACTGTCTGGAGCAACTCCTGACCCCTAACCCCTGACCTCTGTTCTGTAGTTACAGTGTGGTGGTGGAGGGAGAGAGAGGGAACAGACCTCATATCTACTGTCTGGAGCAACTCCTGCAGGAGGCTGTGAGTACATTTCATTACATCTGTGTCCTGTTTGTATTTATTACAGGTTGTTCGTCAGCGTGTATTAATGTGTGTTGTTCCGTGTGTTATTCTAGATTGTGGACGTGATGCCTCCGTCAGTGTGCTATCTTCCTGAAGGCTGTCGTATTGCTGCATACTGGAGCCAACAGTACCACTGTCTCTACCCCGGCACCGTAGTCAACGGTAACGCACAGTACCACTGTCTCTACACCCGGCACCGTAGTCAACGGTAACGCACAGTACCACTGTCTCTACACCCGGCACCGTAGTCAACGGTAACGCACAGTACCACTGTCTCTACACCCGGCACCGTAGTCAACGGTAACGCACAGTACCACTGTCTCTACACCCGGCACCGTAGTCAACGGTAACGCACAGTACCACTGTCTCTACACCCGGCACCGTAGTCAACGGTAACGCACAGTACCACTGTCTCTACACCCGGCACCGTAGTCAACGGTAACGCACAGTACCACTGTCTCTACCCCGGCACCGTAGTCAACGGTAACGCACAGTACCACTGCCTCTACCCCGGCACCGTAGTCAACGGTAACGCACAGTACCACTGCCTCTACCCCGGCACCGTAGTTAACGGTAACGCACAGTACCACTGTCTCTTCCCCGTCACCGTAGTTAACGGTAACGCACAGTACCACTGTCTCTTCCCCGTCACCGTAGTCAACGGTAACGCACAGTACCACTGTCTCTTCCCCGTCACCGTAGTCAACGGTAACGCACAGTACCACTGCCTCTACCCCGGCACCGTAGTCAACGGTAACGCACAGTACCACTGCCTCTACCCCGGCACCGTAGTCAACGGTAACGCACAGTACCACTGTCTCTTCCCCGTCACCGTAGTTAACGGTAACGCACAGTACCACTGTCTCTTCCCCGTCACCGTAGTCAACGGTAACGCACAGTACCACTGTCTCTACCCCGGCACCGTAGTCAACGGTAACGCACAGTACCACTGTCTCTACCCCCGGCACCGAGTCAACGGTAACACACACTCCAGGGGTTTCCATTAGCCGGTAATCGCTGGCTTTTGGCCAATAAAAACTAGAAAAGCTGAAAAATAAAATTGGAGAAGACAGCATCTCATTTCACAAATCTGTTTTATAGTCTAATCAATATAAATACTGTTTTATAGTCTAATCAATATAAATACTGTTTTATAGTCTAATCAATATAAATACTGTTTTATAGTCTAATCACTATAAATACTGTTTTATAGTCTAATCACTATAGATACTGTTATAGTCTATATAACTGTTATAGTCTAATCAATATAATACTGTGTTAATATAGTCTAATCAATATAAATACTGGTTTTATAGTCTACTCAATATAAATAACTGTTTTATAGTCTAATCAAATTATAAATACTGGTTATAGTCTAATCAATATAAATACTGTTTTTATGTCTAATCAATATAAATACTGTGTTATAGTCTATCACTATAAATTACTGTTTTCTAGTCTAATCAATATAATACTGTTTTTATAGTCTAATCAATATAAATACTGTTTTATAGTCTAATCATATAAATACTGTTTTATATCTATCAATATAAATACTGTTTTATAGTCTAATCAATATAAATACTGTTTTATAGTCTAATCAATATAAATACTGTTTTATAGTCTAATCAATATAAATACTGTTTTATAGTCTAATCAATATAAATACGTTTTATAGTCTAATCAATATAAATACTGTTTTATAGTCTAATCAATATAAATACTGTTTTATAGTCTAATCAATATAAATACTGTGTTATAGTCTAATCACTATAAATACTGTTTTATAGTCTAATCAATATAAATACTTTTATAGTCTAATCAATATAAATA
>NW_024059623.1:27500-33509 GCF_016432855.1 Salvelinus namaycush | reverse complement strand
CAGACCAGCTAGATATACTGTCTCTATTATATAATGACAGACCAGCTAGATCTACTACCTCTATTATATTATGACAGACCAGCTAGATCTACTGCCTCTATTATATTATGATAGACCAGCTAGATCTACAGTCCCTATTATATTATGACAGACCAGCTAGAATTACTGTCTCTATTATATTATGAAAGACCAGCTAGATCTACTGTCTCTATTATATCATGACAGACCAGCTAGATATACTGTCTCTATTATATTATGATAGACCAGCTAGATCTACAGTCCCTATTATATTATGACAGACCAGCTAGAATTACTGTCTCTATTATATTATGAAAGACCAGCTAGACCTACTGTCTCTATTATATCATGACAAACCAGCTAGATCTACTGTCTCTATTATATTATGACAGACCAGATAGATCTACAGTATCTAATATATTTTGGCAGGTCAGCTAGATCTACTGTCTCTATTACATTATGACAGACCGGCTAGATCTAATGTCTCTATTATATTATGACAGACCAGCTAGATCTACTGTCTCTATTATATAATGACAGACCAGCTAGATCTATTGTCTCTATTATATTATGACAAACCAGCTAGATCTACTGTCTCTATTATATTATGACAGACCAGCTAGATCTACAGTATCTATTATATTATGACAGGCCAGCTAGATCTACTGTCTCTATTACATTATGACAGACCAGCTAGATCTAATGTCTCTATTATATTATGACAGATCAGCTAGATCTACTCTCTCTATTATATTATGACAGACCAGCTAGATCTACTGCCTCTATTATATTATGATAGACCAGCTAGATCTACAGTCCCTATTATATTATGATAGACCAGCTAGAATTACTGTCTCTATTATATTATGAAAGACCAGCTAGATCTACTGTCTCTATTATATCATGACAGACCAGCTAGATCTACTGTCTCTATTATATAATGACAGACCCGCTAGATCTACTCTCTCTATTATATTATGACAGTTCAGCTAGATATACTATCTCTATTAAATTATGACAGACCAGCTAGATCTACTGTCTCTATTTTATTATGACAGACCAGCTAGATCTACTGTCTCTATTATATTATGACAGACCAGCTAGATCGAATGTATCTATTATATTATGACAGACCAGCTAGATCTACTGTCTCTGTTATATTATGACAGATCAGCTAGATCTACTCTATCTATTATATTATGACAGACCAGATAAATCTACAGTATATATTATATTATGACAGGCCAGCTAGATCTACTGTCTCTATTTTATTATGACAGACCAGCTAGATCTACTGTCTCTATTATATTATGACAGACCAGCTAGATCGAATGTCTCTATTATATTATGACAGACCAGCTAGATATACTGTCTCTATTATATTATGACAGACCAGCTAGATCTACTGTCTCTATTTTATTATGACAGACCAGCTAGATCTACTGTCTCTATTATATTATGACATACCAGCTAGATCGAATGTCTCTATTATATTATGACAGACCAGCTAGATCTACTGTCTCTGTTATATTATGACAGATCAGCTAGATCTACTGTATCTATTATATTATGACAGACCAGATAAATCTACAGTATATATTATATTATGACAGGCCAGCTAGATCTACTGTCTCTATTATATTATGACAGACCAGCTAGATCGAATGTCTCTATTATATTATGACAGACCAGCTAGATCTACTGTCTCTGTTATATTATGACAGATCAGCTAGATCTACTGTATCTATTATATAATTACAGACCAGCTAGATCTACTGTATCTATTATATTATGACAGACCAGCTAGATATACTGTCTATATTATATTATGACAGACCAGCTAGATATACTGTCTCTATTATATTATGACAGACCAGCTAGATATACTGTCTCTATTATATTATGTCAGACCATCTAGATCTAATGTCTCTATTATATTATGACAGACCAGCTAGATCTACAGTATATATTATACTATGACAGGCCAGCTAGATCTACTGTCTCTATTATATTATGACAGACCAGCTAGATCTAATGTCTCTATTACATTATGACAGACCAGCTAGATATAATGTCTCTATGATATAATGACAGGCCAGCTAGATCTACTCTCTCTATTATATTATGACAGTTCAGCTAGATATACTGTCTCTATTATATTATGACAGACCAGCTAGATCTACTGTCTCTATTTTATTATGACAGACCAGCTAGATCTATTGTCTCTATTATATTATGACAGACCAGCTAGATCTACAGTATCTATTATATTATGACAGACCAGCTATATCTACTGTCTCTATTATATTATGACAGACCAGCTAGATCTACTGTCTCTATTATATTATGACAGACCAGCTAGATATACTGTCTCTATTATATTATGACAGACCAGCTAGATCTAATGTCTCTATTATATTATGACAGACCAGCTAGATCTACAGTATTTATTATATTATGACAGACCAGCTAGATATACTGTCTCTATTATATTATGACAGACCAGCTAGATCTATTGTCTCTATTATATTATGACAGACCAGCTAGATCTATTGTCTCTATTATATTATGACAAACCAGCTAGATCTACTGTCTCTATTATATTATGACAGACCAGCTAGATCTACTGTCTCTATTATATTTTGACAGACCAGATAGATCTACAGTATATATTATAATATGACAGGCCAGCTAGATCTACTGTCTCTATTATATTATGACAGACCAGCTAGATCTACTGTCTCTATTATATTATGACAGACCAGCTAGATATACTGTCTCTATTATATAATGACAGACCAGCTAGATCTACTGCCTTTATTATATTATGACAGACCAGCTAGATCTACTGCCTCTATTATATTATGATAGACCAGCTAGATCTACAGTATCTATTATATTATGACAGACCAGCTAGAATTACTGTCTCTATTATATTATGAAAGACCAGCTAGATCTACTGTCTCTATTATATCATGACAGACCAGCTAGATCGAATGTCTATATTATATTATGACAGACCAGCTAGATATACTGTCTCTATTTTATTATGACAGACCAGCTAGATCTACTGTCTCTATTATATTATGACAGACCAGCTAGATCTACAGTATCTATTATATTATGACAGACCAGCTATATCTACTGTCTCTATTATATTATGACAGACCAGCTAGATCTAATGTCTCCATTATATTATGACAGACCAGCTAGATCTACAGTATCTATTATATTATGACAGACCAGCTAGATATACTGTCTCTATTATATTATGACAGACCAGCTAGATCTATTGTCTCTATTATATTATGACAAACCAGCTAGATCTACTGTCTCTATTATATTATGACAGACCAGCTAGATCTACTGTCTCTATTATATTATGACAGACCAGATAGATCTACAGTATCTATTATATTATGACAGGCCAGCTAGATCTACTGTCTCTATTACATTATGACAGACCAGCTAGATCTAATGTCTCTATTATATTATGACAGACCAGCTAGATATATTGTCTCTATTATATTATGACAGACCAGCTAGATCTAATGTCTCTATTATATTGTGACAGACCAGCTAGATCCACTGTCTCTATTATACAATGACAGACCAGCTAGATCTACTGCCTCTATTATATTATGACAGAGCAGCTAGATCTACTGTCTCTATTATACAATGACAGACCAGCTAGATCTACTGCCTCTATTATATTATGACAGAGCAGCTAGATGTACAGTATCTATTATATTATGACAGACCAGCTAGATCTACTGTCTCTATTATATTATGACAGGCCAGCTAGATCTACTGTCTCTATTATATTATGACAGACCAGCTAGATCTACTGTCTCTATTATATAATGACAGACCAGCTAGATCTACTGCCTCTATTATATTATGACAGACCAGCTAGATCTACAGTATCTATTATATTATGACAGACCAGCTAGATCAACTGTCTCTATTATTTTATGACAGACCAGCTAGATATATTGTCTCTCTTATATTATGAAAGACCAGCTAGATATACTGTCTCTATTATTTTATGACAGACCAGCTAGATATACTGTCTCTATTATATTATGACAGACCAGCTAGATCTAATGTCTCTATTACATTATGACAGACCAGCTAGATCTACTGTCTCTATTATATTATGACAGACCAGCTAGATCTACTGTCTCTATTATATTATGAAAGACCAGCTAGATCTACTGTCTCTATAATATTATGACAGACCAGCTAGATCTAATGTCTCTATTACATTATGACAGACCAGCTAGATCTACTGTCTCTATTATATTATGACAGACCAGCTAGATCCACTGTCTCTATTATACAATGACAGACCAGCTAGATCTACTGCCTCTATTATATTATGACAGAGCAGCTAGATGTACAGTATCTATTATATTATGACAGACCAGCTAGATCTACTGTCTCTATTATATTATGACAGGCCAGCTAGATCTACTGTCTCTATTATATTATGACAGACCAGCTAGATCTAATGTCTCTATTACATTATGACAGACCAGCTAGATCTAATGTCTCTATTATGGTATGTAAGGGAAGTCGGCAAGTCAGATCCGTAACTTCGGGATAAGGATTGGCTCTAAGGGCTGGGTCGGTCGGGCTGAGGTGCGAAGCGTGGCTGGGCTCGAGCCGCGGCTGGGGGAGCAGTTGCTCCGCCGCCCTCCTGTCGCCACCGTTGGAAGTTTGTCGTGTGGCCCATCATGGGGGCTCTCATTGGCGGTCTCGCAAGGGGCCGTTTGTGGGGGTTCATTGTGGTGGTGTCCTGCGGCAGGCCTAAGGCGGACCGGCGATGGGTTGGGTTAGGCGGTTGGCAGCGGCGACTCTGGACGCGTGCCGGGCCCTTCTCGCGGATCTCCCCAGCTACGCTACTTTAGCCCCGGATTGGGAGCGGTCCCAACGGGGTGTTCCAATGTTACATTTGTCCCTTAAGGAAGGGATTAAATAATAATGGCCTCAGAGAGAGCTAACAGAGAGAAGAAGGAAGGCGGCGAGATCTATTTGGGATTGTATTGCCTCGCCCCCCCGTTGGGGGCCCCTTCTAGAATTACTCTGTGTTGCTAATCTGAGGTGGCGTTCAGCCGCATCACGCTAACTGGGGCGGGGGAGAAAAGTGGAGGTGAGGTCGAAGAAGGCCTGCAGATGGAAGGGCCCTCCCAACTTCTACCCCGTGTGACACCCGTAAAAAGGTGACCCCAGTGGCGTAACAAGGACGATAGTAGTTCCCAAGCATACAGGGAAGTAACATGCTAAGTTGAGCGCCTCTCGTTAAAATCCACTCCAATCGGGTTAGCACGGTGAGGTAAGGGAGAGACCCTCTTAGGGCCCCTTCAGCCCCTACCCGTGTGATACCTGATTGGGGTGGTAAAAATCTGAAATTTGGTGCGGAGTCCGGACCGCGTGGGTTCAGGATCGTTATCGCAGCGCGGGAACAATACAAGGGTAAGGCTGGCTTCCAGCGGGGGTCCGGCTATCTCCGCAGCGCCCCTCGGGGTGTAGAGGGGGATGGCAGGGGCTGACCAATGGGAATCAGTACCTGGCCTCAGGCGTGCCTGAGTGCGGGTCAGCGCATGCGAGTGCGTTTGGCGCACCCAATGTTCAGAGCCACGGGGCGGTGGCGGGTCGGGGACCCAGCGGGGAAGGGACGCCGAATTGCAGGTATGCGAACTTGGCAGGCTAGGAAGAGTTGATTAGAGAGGGGCCTGGTAACAGGGCCCCTCAGCCCCGATTCTTACGACATCTGGCAGGTTGGTTTTGATCGTGGGTCGGTCAAACTGTCTCGTAAAAGGTTGGAAAAAGGAGGGTAGGGTAAGGGTCTACATGCTAGCACATGTGGGAACCGCCGTGCCTTATCCTGAAGTACGCTGAGGCAGGGCGATCGGATTCCACAGTTGGTATCGGCTGCGCTTGGTCCGAACTACGGGGATGTGGTTATCGCAGAGAGTGGGCGGAGTA
>NW_024059623.1:15000-22500 GCF_016432855.1 Salvelinus namaycush | reverse complement strand
ATTACCATCATAATTTTATCCCAGCTTACCCTATCCAATGTCGCCATCATGTGGACAAATCCAGATGGTGCGGGAATTTGTAAAATTGTATCCCAGTCAAAGTGCCTCTTGCCCGGCATAGTATTTAATGTGTATAGCCCTGAAATCCTATGCAATTACCACTCTATGGCACTTATGGAAGTGCCAAGTGCCAAATGCCAAGTGCCAAATGCCAAGTGCCAAGTGCCAAGTGCCACAGGGCAGTGCACACCTAATGTTACCCCAGTCAGAGTGCCTCTTGCCCGGCATAGTATTTAATGTGTATAGCCCTGAAATCCTATGCAATTACCACTCTATGGCACTTATGAAAGGTTTAAAGTGCCAAGTGCCAAGTGCCACAGGGCTCCAGGGGGGCAGTGCACACCTAATGTTACCCCGGTCAGAGTGCCTCTTGCCCGGCATAGTATTTAATGTGTGTAGCCCTTTATCCTTTAAAAATGACCCAGTCAGGGGTCTGGCACCTATGGCACTTATGAAAGGTTTAAAGTGCCAAGTGCCAAGTGCCAAGTGCCACAGGGCTCCAGGGGGGCAGTGCACACCTAATGTTACCCCGGTCAGAGTGCCTCTTGCCCGGCATAGTATTTAATGTGTGTAGCCCTTTATCCTTTAAAAATGACCCAGTCAAGGGTCTGGCACCTATGGCACTTATGAAAGGTTTAAAGTGCCAAGTGCCACAGGGCTCCAGGGGGGCAGTGCACACATAATGTTACCCCAGTCAGAGTGCCTCTTGCCCGGCATAGTATTTAATGTGTATACCCCTGAAATCCTATGCAATTACCCACAAAATTGTATCCCGGTCAAAGTGCCTCTAGCCCGGCATAGTATTTAATGTGTATAGCCCTGAAATCCTAAGTGCTTCTAGCTTACCCTATCCAATGTTGCCATCATGTGGACACTCACAGGTGGTTCGGGAATGATGTTCTAGCCCGGCATAGTATTTCTTGAAATCCTATGCAATTACCATTCCGTTCTAGCCCGGCATAGTATTTCATGAAATCCTATGCAATTACCATTCTATGACACTTATGGAAGTGCCAAGTGGCTCCATGGGCAGTGCACACGTAATTGTATCCCAGTCAAAGTGCCTCTAGCCCGGCATAGTATTTAATGTGTATAGCCCTAGGCATTACGGCATTCTGGCATTAACAACGACCTTGTTAGGGTTAGGGTAAGGGTTAGGGTAAGGGCATTACGGCATTCTGGTAAGGGCATTACGGCATTCTGGTAAGGGTTAGGCATTACGGCATGGGTTAGGCATTACGGCATGGGTTAGGCATTACGGCATGGGTTAGGGTTAATTATGGTACTTACCTTGTCATTGAAATCCGATCACCTCACCTGGGTCTCGAACCCCGATCTCCTGAGTGATAGTCGGGCGCTCTACACACTGAGCCAAGCACACTCATGGGAGTAGAGCAGAAACTAGGTTGCCTTGGCCTTTCAAGACCTTCTTTAGGGGGGTAAAATGAGAGCAGTGAGTTCCCGTCACATGGGACTCGAACAGCCTCGAACATGATCGCTGGCTTAGGTCGTTCGGTGCTGTACCACCGCCATCAGTGTCCTGGGAGTTTAGCAGAAACTAGGTTGCCTTGGCCTTTCAAGACCTTCTTTAGGGGGGGTAAAATGAGAGCAATTAGTGTGCCTCACCTGGGTCTCGAACCCCGATCTCCTGAGTGATAGTCGGGGGCTCTACACACTGAGCCAAGCACACTCATGGGAGTATAGCGGAAACTAGGTGGCCTTGGCCTTTCAATTTCCCTCCAGTCCAATTAACAATGCCACGCCTGTATCCACACCTGGCTATAATTAGGACCCATGATTAGAGTTCGGCTTCTTGGCAGACACAAACATACACGGAGGAAGGCAGGCAGGAGAGAGAAGCTATGTACAGCAAACAACGACATGACTGTGGACTTTGTACCAAGACGCATATCGCGCGGCTCGACAAACATTTTAAGACTGTCCATGGACTTAAGATTAAGACGTTATCATGGAAGCACGCTGTGCAATCTAGCCGGGTTTCGACTGATATAGAGCTGCCTAACAACGACATTGAACAGCGGCTGGAGCCCGGTGACGACTCTGGGTTTATGCAGTCTGTTGACAGCGATTGTTCCCCGGAGAAGCAACTGAGTGGCGAGAGTGAGCAGTCGGCGGTGCAGTCAACCAGTCCTATCGGTGGTGAACAACGCCCGGAACCGAGGGAGCAAGCCTGCGTCGTGTCGACATCCACCAACTCCGACAGTGATGAAGACGCCGGTGTGTCGCCAATGAATCAAGGTTGGAATACTCTAATTTTTAAAGACTATGCGACCTTTACTAATGGTATCAACCCTTCGGTTAAACGCATTGATAATAGTCGCAGCAGTCTGTCCCGAGTACGGGAATTCCTCTACATTATGTCCGAGGGCAAACTCGATGAAGGACTGTGTTTTCTGGACAGCTACATGCGTGTGTATGACTGGTATGGGCAGATTGAAGGCCGTGGTTTGGCACCATCCACGTTAAAAATGTACCGATCCGATGTTCGAAGTTTCCTGAAATATCTTATAGAGTTCCGGCCGCAAAATATGCAATGTGAAGTCAGTATGATTCGAAAAATGTTACTATGCTTTGCAAAGATGGACAGGAGTTCTAGGCAGAGTCAGGCAACGCACAAGGCACAATTTCGCAGACGCTGCAGGGACGAGGTGCTCAGCGCTGCTGATTTAAACCGATTTGTTGAGTTAAGTAATCAATCTATTCCTGCTGTTCTCAGTAGGCTGGAAGTGCGAGCCACCTCCTCTGACAGACGCAGGTTTGCGGCTCTCATGTCCAGCCGGTTGGCCATATTTAATGGCACTCGACGATCCCCAGTCACCATGTTCAGTGAGAGTGATTTTACAGAAGTATCCTTGGAAAGTGGGGGTTATCAGATGTGCGTTGCAAGCCACAAAACGAACTCCAGCTTCGGGGAGTGCAGAATAGTTCTATCGCAGGAGGAATACACTTGGCTTAAACAATTCCATGCGATCCGGCCTCATCTGAGTGGAATTACCCCAGACACAACACTCTTCTTTTTCACATCCTGCGGGAAACCATACCTTAATCTCTGTGCATTTGTGGGAAAGATTTTTGCAGAGTTCGGCATTGGAAGTAAAGTGACATTTGGAACAATTCGACGAAGCATTGCAACACTGAACTTTAACCATGGGTCGGTTACAGACCGGGGAACTGTGGCTGACCATATGTGTCACTCTCTGGAAACACAGTCACGTTACTACCGTTACCATAATTTGCCTCGTAACGCAAGCCAAGCTCGGACATTAATTGAGAGACAAATCAATCAATGAAGAACTCAAAATAAATATAATATTTTTGCAATTAATCCTTGTCTTTGTGTGTCATTTTCATTCTATTTCAATAGGAGCACCTAGTAACCCAAAAATAATACCAGGTGCACTCATTCGATTTCAATAGGAGCACCTGGTAACCCAAAAATAATACCAGGTGCACGGAGGGGAGGATGAGTACAGACCTTTTATATAAAAGCTCCATAAATCCCTTAGGCCGGTGCCCACTGACTTGTGCCCCTAGTATGGTGCTCCCATAGCGGGCATGGGTGTGGGCAGGCCCTTTAAATTCATTTTCATTCGATTTCTATAGCAGCACCTGGTAACCCAAACTAACATAAGGTGGTGTCAGTAGTGAGGATGCGGACAGACCTTTTATATAAAAGCTCCATAAATCCCTTAGGCCGGTGCCTACTGACTTGTGCCAGTAGTATGGTGCTCCCATAGCGGGCATGGGTGTGGGCAGGCCCTTTAAATTCATTTTCATTCGATTTAAATAGGGGCACCTGGTAACCCAAAAAGAGGGCACTCTGTCGTTTTTCCTGAAAATTTCAAAATAGAAAGTATTCAGACCTTATTTTTTAAAAGCTCCATAAATCTTTTAGGCCGGTGCCTACTGACTTGTGCCCGTAGTATGGTGCTCCCATATCGGGCATGGGTGTGGGCAGGCCCTTTAAATTCATTTTCATTCGATTTCTATAGCAGCACCTGGTAACCCAAACTAACATAAGGTGGTGTCAGTAGTGAGGATGCGGACAGACCTTTTATATAAAAGCTCCATAAATCCCTTAGGCCGGTGCCTACTGACTTGTGCCCGTAGTATGGTGCTCCCATAGCGGGCATGGGTGTGGGCAGGCCCTTTAAATTCATTTTCATTCGATTTCTATAGCAGCACCTGGTAACCCAAACTAACATAAGGTGGTGTCAGTAGTGAGGATGCGGACAGACCTTTTATATAAAAGCTCCATAAATCCCTTAGGCCGGTGCCTACTGACTTGTGCCCGTAGTATGGTGCTCCCATAGCGGGCATGGGTGTGGGCAGGCCCTTTAAATTCATTTTCATTCGATTTATATAGCAGCACCTGGTAACCCAAACTAACATAAGGTGGTGTCAGTAGTGAGGATGCGGACAGACCTTTTATATAAAAGCTCCATAAATCCCTTAGGCCGGTGCCCACTGACTTGTGCCCCTAGTATGGTGCTCCCATAGCGGGCATGGGTGTCTGCAGGTCATTTAAATTCGTTTTCATTCGATTTAAATAGGGGCACCTGGTAACCCAAAAAGAGGGCACTCTGTCGTTTTTCCTGAATAGTTCAACATAGAATATTTTCGGACTATTTTTGAAAAGCTCCATAAATCCCTTAGGCCGGTGCCTACTGACTTGTGCCCGTAGTATGGTGCTCCCATAGCGGGCATGGGTGTCTGCAGGTCATTTAAATTCGTTTTCATTCGATTTAAATAGGGGCACCTGGTAACCCAAAAAGAGGGCACTCTGTCGTTTTTCCTGAATAGTTCAACATAGAATATTTTCGGACTATTTTTGAAAAGCTCCATAAATCCCTTAGGCCGGTGCCTACTGACTTGGTCCCCTACTATGGTGCTCCCATATCGGGCATGGGTGTGGGCAGGCCCTTAAAAGTCATTTTCATTCGATTTCAATAGCAGCACCTGGTAACCCAAAAAGAGGGCACTCTGTCGTTTTTCCTGAATAGTTCAACATAGAATATTTTCGGACTATTTTTGAAAAGCTCCATAAATCCCTTAGGCCGGTGCCTACTGACTTGGTCCCCTACTATGGTGCTCCCATATCGGGCATGGGTGTGGGCAGGCCCTTAAAAGTCATTTTCATTCGATTTCAATAGCAGCACCTGGTAACCCAAAAAGAGGGCACTCTGTCGTTTTTCCTGAATAGTTCAACATAGAATATTTTCGGACTATTTTTGAAAAGCTCCATAAATCCCTTAGGCCGGTGCCTACTGACTTGGTCCCCTACTATGGTGCTCCCATATCGGGCATGGGTGTGGGCAGGCCCTTAAAAGTCATTTTCATTCGATTTCAATAGCAGCACCTGGTAACCCAAAAAGAGGGCACTCTGTCGTTTTTCCTGAATAGTTCAACATAGAATATTTTCGGACTATTTTTGAAAAGCTCCATAAATCCCTTAGGCCGGTGCCTACTGACTTGGTCCCCTACTATGGTGCTCCCATATCGGGCATGGGTGTGGGCAGGCCCTTAAAAGTCATTTTCATTCGATTTCAATAGCAGCACCTGGTAACCCAAAAAGAGGGCACTCTGTCGTTTTTCCTGAATAGTTCAACATAGAATATTTTCGGACTATTTTTGAAAAGCTCCATAAATCCCTTAGGCCGGTGCCTACTGACTTGGTCCCCTACTATGGTGCTCCCATATCGGGCATGGGTGTGGGCAGGCCCTTAAAAGTCATTTTCATTCGATTTCAATAGCAGCACCTGGTAACCCAAAAAGAGGGCACTCTGTCGTTTTTCCTGAATAGTTCAACATAGAATATTTTCGGACTATTTTTGAAAAGCTCCATAAATCCCTTAGGCCGGTGCCTACTGACTTGGTCCCCTACTATGGTGCTCCCATATCGGGCATGGGTGTGGGCAGGCCCTTAAAAGTCATTTTCATTCGATTTCAATAGCAGCACCTGGTAACCCAAAAAGAGGGCACTCTGTCGTTTTTCCTGAATAGTTCAACATAGAATATTTTCGGACTATTTTTGAAAAGCTCCATAAATCCCTTAGGCCGGTGCCTACTGACTTGGTCCCCTACTATGGTGCTCCCATATCGGGCATGGGTGTGGGCAGGCCCTTAAAAGTCATTTTCATTCGATTTCAATAGCAGCACCTGGTAACCCAAAAAGAGGGCACTCTGTCGTTTTTCCTGAATAGTTCAACATAGAATATTTTCGGACTATTTTTGAAAAGCTCCATAAATCCCTTAGGCCGGTGCCTACTGACTTGGACCCCTACTATGGTGCTCCCATAGCGGGCATGGGTGTCTGCAGGTCATTTAAATTCGTTTTCATTCGATTTCAATAGGGGCACCTGGTAACCCAAAAAGTGGGCACTCTGTCGTTTTTCCTGAGTAGTTCAACATAGAAAGTATTCAGACCTTATTTTTTAAAAGCTCCATAAATCTTTTAGGCCGGTGGCCACTGACTTGTGCCCGTAGTATGGTGCTCCCATAGCGGGCATGGGTGTGGGCAGGCCCTTAAAATTCATTTTCATTCGATTAGAATGGGAGCACCTGGTAACCCAAAAATAATACCAGGTGCACGGAGGGGAGGATGAGTACAGACATTTTATATAAAAGCTCCATAAATCCCTTAGGCCGGTGCCTACTGACTTGTGCCCGTAGTATGGTGCTCCCATAGCGGGCATGGGTGTGGGCAGGCCCTTTAAATTCATTTTCATTCGATTTCAATAGCAGCACCTGGTAACCCAAAAATAATACCAGGTGCACTCATTCGATTTCAATAGGAGCACCTGGTAACCCAAAAGAGGGCACTTAGCCGTTTTTCCTGAGTAGTTCAACATAGAATATTTTCGGACCTTTTTTGAAAAGCTCCATAAATCCCTCAGGCCGGCCCCCACTGACTTGTGCCCATAGTATGGTGCTCCCATAGCGGGCATGGGTGTCTGCAGGCCATTTAAAATCATTTTCATTCGATTTCAATAGCAGCACCTGGTAACCCAAAAATAATACCAGGTGCACTCATTCGATTTCAATAGGAGCACCTGGTAACCCAAAAATAATACCAGGTGCACAGAAGGGAGGATGAGTACAGACATTTTTTAAAAGCTTCATAAATCACTCAGGCCGGCCCCAACTGACTTGGGTCCGTAGTATGGTTGTTCCATATAGGGTATTGAGGTATGTAGCCTATCTAAAATAATTTAAAACCATTATAAAAATATGCACCTGGTAACCCAAAAATAATACCAGGTGCACGGCAGTGGCACTCTGTCACTTTTTCGACCAATTCCCGAAATCTTGAAATAATGATAAAACATAATTCCCGATGGGCTAGATGCCCCAAATTTTGGCTCATACCCTCTCTCGTGATGGTCAACAGTTATCCACTGTAAAAAAAAATTCGGAACC
>NW_024059623.1:0-5000 GCF_016432855.1 Salvelinus namaycush | reverse complement strand
CACTTTTTTCTAACAACACCTATCCTATACCATAAATATGTTATCAGACTGTCATCTGATGAGTTTTTTTCTTGGTTTGTTGCTATCAATATCTTAGTTTAGCCGAATTGGTGATAGCTAGTGGTGGAGAGAGAAAATGGTGGACAAAGAAAGATGGTGTATTTTGCTAACGTGGTTAGCTAATAGATTTACATATTGTGTCTTCCCTGTAAAACATTTTAAAAAACAGAAATGATGGGTTTATTCACAAGATCTGTATCTTTCATCTGGTGTCTTGGACTTGTGATTTAATGATATTTAGATGCTACTATTTACTTGTGAAGCTATGCTAGCGATGCTAATCAGTGTGGGGGGGGTGGGGGGTGATCCCGGATACGGGGTTGATACTCGTGAAAGGTTATGAAAGACCAGCTAGATATACTGTCTCTATTATATTATGACAGACCAGCTAGATCTACTGTCTCTATTATATTATGACAAATCAGCTAGCTCTACATTATCTATTATTTTATGACAGGCCAGCTAGATCTACTCTCTCTATTATATTATGACAGACCAGCTAGATCTAATGTCTCTATTACATTATGACAGACCAGCTAGATCTAATGTCTCTATTATATTATGACAGACCAGCTAGATCTACAGTATCTATTATATTATGACAGACCAGCTAGATCTACTGTCTCTATTATATTATGAAAGACCAGCTAGATCTACTGTCTCTATTATATCATGACAGATCAGCTAGATCTACTGTCTCTCTTATATTATGACAGACCAGATAGATCTACAGTATCTATTATATTATGACAGACCAGCTGGATCGAATGTCTCTATTATGTTATGACAGACCAGCTAGATCTACTGTCTCTATTATATTATGACAGATCAGCTAGATCTACTGTCTCTATTATATTATGACAGACCAGCTAGATCTACAGTATCTATTATATTATGACAGACCAGCAAGATCTACTGTCTCTATTATATTATAACAGACCAGCTAGATCTACTGTCTCTATTATATTATGACAGACCAGCTCGAGCTAATGTCTCTATTACATTATGACAGACCAGCTAGATCTACAGTATCTATTATATTATGACAGACCAGCCAGATCTACTGTCTCTATTATATTATGACAGACCAGCTAGATTGAATGTCTCTATTATATTATGACAGACCAGCTAGATCTACTGTCTCTATTATATTATGAAAGACCAGCTAGATCTACTGTCTCTATTATATCATGACAGACCAGCTAGATCAAATGTCTCTATTATATTATGACAGACCAGATAGATCTACAGTATCTATTATATTATGACAGACCAGCTAGATCGAATGTCTCTATTATGTTATGACAGACCAGCTAGATCTACTGTCTCTATTATATTATGACAGATCAGCTAGGTCTACTGTCTCTATTATATTATGACAGACCAGCTAGATCTACAGTATCTATTATATTATGACAGACCAGCAAGATCTACTGTCTCTATTATATTATAACAGACCAGCTAGATCTACTGTCTCTATTATATTATGACAGACCAGCTAGAGCTAATGTCTCTATTACATTATGATAGACCAGCTAGATCTACAGTATCTATTATATTATGACAGGCCAGCTAGATCTACTGTCTCTATTATATTATGACAGATCAGCTAGATCTACTGTCTCTATTATATTATGACAGACCAGCTAGATCTACAGTATCTATTATATTATGACAGACCAGCAAGATCTACTGTCTCTATTATATTATAACAGACCAGCTAGATCTACTGTCTCTATTATATTATGACAGACCAGCTAGAGCTAATGTCTCTATTACATTATGATAGACCAGCTAGATCTACAGTATCTATTATATTATGACAGACCAGCTAGATTGAATGTCTCTATTATATTATGACAGACCAGCTAGATCTACTGTCTCTATTATATTATGACAGACCAGCAAGATCTACTGTCTCTATTATATTATGACAGACCAGCTAGATCTACTCTCTCTATTATATTATGACAGACCAGCTAGATCTAATGTCTCTATTACATTATGACAGACCAGCTAGATCTAATGTCTCTATTATATTATGACAGACCAGCTAGAGCTACAGTATCTATTATATTATGACAGACCAGCTAGATCTACTGTCTCTATTATATTATGACAGATCAGCTAGATCTACTTTCTCTATTATATTATGACAGACCAGCTCGATCTACAGTATCTATTATATTATGACAGACCAGCTAGATTGAATGTCTCTATTATATTATGACAGACCAGCTAGATCTACTGTCTCTATTATATTATGACAGACCAGCAAGATCTACTGTCTCTATTATATTATGACAGACCAGCTAGATCTACAGTATCTATTATATTATGACAGACCAGCAAGATCTACTGTCTCTATTATATTATAACAGACCAGCTAGATCTACTGTCTCTATTATATTATGACAGACCAGCTAGAGCTAATGTCTCTATTACATTATGACAGACCAGCTAGATCTAATGTCTCTATTATATTATGACAGGCCAGCTAGATCTACAGTATCTATTATATTATGACAGACCAGCTAGAGCTAATGTCTCTATTACATTATGATAGACCAGCTAGATCTACAGTATCTATTATATTATGACAGACCAGCTAGATTGAATGTCTCTATTATATTATGACAGACCAGCTAGATCTACTGTCTCTATTATATTATGACAGACCAGCAAGATCTACTGTCTCTATTATATTATGACAGACCAGCTAGATCTAATGTCTCTATTATATTATGACAGACCAGCTAGATCTACTGTCTCTATTATATTATGACAGGCCAGCTAGATCCACTGTCTCTATTATATTTTGACAGACCAGCTAGATCTAATGTCTCTATTACATTATGACAGACCAGCTAGATCTAATGTCTCTATTATATTATGACAGGCCAGCTAGATCTACTGTCTCTATTATATTATGACAGACCATCTAGATCTACAGTATCTATTATATTATGACAGACCAGCTAGATCTACTGTCTCTATTATATTATGAAAGACCAGCTAGATATACTGTCTCTATTATATTATGACAGACCAGCTAGATCTACTGTCTCTATTATATTATGACAAACCAGCTAGATCTACAGTATCTATTATATTATGACAGCCCAGCTAGATCGAATGTCTCTATTATGTTATGACAGACCAGCTAGATCTACTGTCTCTATTATATTATGACAGATCAGCTAGATCTACTGTCTCTATTATATTATGACAGACCAGCTAGATCTAATGTCTCTATTATATTATGACAGACCAGCTAGATCTACAGTATCTATTATATTATGACAGACCAGCTAGATCTACTGTCTCTATTATATTATGAAAGACCAGCTAGATCTACTGTCTCTATTATATCATGACAGATCAGCTAGATCTACTGTCTCTCTTATATTATGACAGACCAGATAGATCTACAGTATCTATTATATTATGACAGACCAGCTGGATCGAATGTCTCTATTATGTTATGACAGACCAGCTAGATCTACTGTCTCTATTATATTATGACAGATCAGCTAGATCTACTGTCTCTATTATATTATGACAGACCAGCTAGATCTACAGTATCTATTATATTATGACAGACCAGCAAGATCTACTGTCTCTATTATATTATAACAGACCAGCTAGATCTACTGTCTCTATTATATTATGACAGACCAGCTAGAGCTAATGTCTCTATTACATTATGACAGACCAGCTAGATCTACAGTATCTATTATATTATGACAGACCAGCCAGATCTACTGTCTCTATTATATTATGACAGACCAGCTAGATTGAATGTCTCTATTATATTATGACAGACCAGCTAGATCTACTGTCTCTATTATATTATGAAAGACCAGCTAGATCTACTGTCTCTATTATATCATGACAGACCAGCTAGATCGAATGTCTCTATTATATTATGACAGACCAGATAGATCTACAGTATCTATTATATTATGACAGACCAGCTAGATCGAATGTCTCTATTATGTTATGACAGACCAGCTAGATCTACTGTCTCTATTATATTATGACAGATCAGCTAGATCTACTGTCTCTATTATATTATGACAGACCAGCTAGATCTACAGTATCTATTATATTATGACAGACCAGCAAGATCTACTGTCTCTATTATATTATAACAGACCAGCTAGATCTACTGTCTCTATTATATTATGACAGACCAGCTAGAGCTAATGTCTCTATTACATTATGATAGACCAGCTAGATCTACAGTATCTATTATATTATGACAGACCAGCTAGATTGAATGTCTCTATTATATTATGACAGACCAGCTAGATCTACTGTCTCTATTATATTATGACAGACCAGCAAGATCTACTGTCTCTATTATATTATGACAGACCAGCTAGATCTACAGTATCTATTATATTATGACAGACCAGCAAGATCTACTGTCTCTATTATATTATAACAGACCAGCTAGATCTACTGTCTCTATTATATTATGACAGACCAGCTAGAGCTAATGTCTCTATTACATTATGACAGACCAGCTAGATCTAATGTCTCTATTATATTATGACAGGCCAGCTAGATCTACTGTCTCTATTATATTATGACAGACCATCTAGATCTACAGTATCTATTATATTATGACAGACCAGCTAGAGCTAATGTCTCTATTACATTATGATAGACCAGCTAGATCTACAGTATCTATTATATTATGACAGACCAGCTAGATTGAATGTCTCTATTATATTATGACCGACCAGCTAGATCTACTGTCTCTATTATATTATGACAGACCAGCAAGATCTACTGTCTCTATTATATTATGACAGACCAGCTAGATCTAATGTCTCTATTATATTATGACAGACCAGCTAGATCTACTGTCTCTATTATATTATGACAGGCCAGCTAGATCCACTGTCTCTATTATATTTTGACAGACCAGC
>NW_024059622.1:27500-30000 GCF_016432855.1 Salvelinus namaycush | reverse complement strand
TGAGTCTGCCGATAAGAATGTGGTGATTGACAGAGTCGAAAGCCTTGGCCAGGTCGATGAAGACGGCTTCACAGTATTGTCTTTTATCAATGGCGGTTATGATATTGTTTAGGACCTTGAGCGTGGCTGAGGTGCACCCATGACCAGCTTGGAAACCAGATTGCATAGCGGAGAAGGTACGGTGGGATTTGAAATGGTCGGTGATCTGTTTGTTAACTTGGCTTTCGAAGACTTTAGAAAGGCAGGATAGGATGGATATCAGTCTGTAACTGTTTGGGTCTAGAGTGTCTCCCCCTTTGAAGAGGGGGATAACCGCGGCAGCTTTCCAATCTTTGGGGATCTCAGACGATATGAAAGAGGTTGAACAGGCTAGTAATAGTGGTGGTAACAATTGCGGCAGATCATAAGGATTGGAAGAGAGAGAGAGAGAGGGGAGAGAGAGAGCGAGAGAGAGAGAGAGAGAGAGAGAGAGAGAGAGAGAGCGAGAGAGAGAGCGAGAGAGGGGAGAGAGAGAGCGAGAGATAGAGAGAGAGAGAGAGAGAGAGCGAGAGAGAGAGAGAGAGAGAGAGAGAGAGAGAGAGAGAGAGAGAGAGAGAGAGAGCGAGAGAGGGGAGAGAGAGAGAGACAGAGAGGGGGGAGAGAGACGTTAATGTGTATATTTACTTTATGTAATGAAAGAGTGTGTGTGCTGCTGTTAGTTAATAACCCCCAACCATCCTGTTAGTCCCCAACCATCCTGTTAGTCCCCAACCATCCTGTTAGTCCCCAACCATCCTGTTAGTCCCCAACCATCCTGTTAGTCCCCAACCATCCTGTTAGTCCCCAACCATCCGATATATGTGATAAAGTGAAAATCTGAGGTACCCACCAGACCTGCACCAGACCCCCACCAGACCTGCACCAGACCCCCACCAGACCTGCACCAGACCCCCACCAGACCTGCACCAGACCTGCACCAGACCCCCACCAGAATAGCACCAGACCCCCACCAGACCTGCACCAGACCCCCACCAGACCTGCACCAGACCCCCACATGACCCCAACCAGACCTGCACCAGACCCCACCAGACCTGCACCAGACCCCCACCAGACCTGCACCAGACCCCCACCAGACCTGCACCAGACCCCCACCAGACCTGCACCAGACCCCCACCAGACCTGCACCAGACCTGCACCAGACCCCCACCAGACCTGCACCAGACCTGCACCAGACCCCCACCAGACCTGCACCAGACCCCCACCAGACCTGCACCAGACTCTAACCAGACTCTAACCAGACTCTAACCAGACTCTAACCCCCACCAGACCCTAACCAGACCCTAACCAGACTCTAACCAGACTCTAACCAGACTCTAACCAGACCCTAACCAGACCCTAACCAGACCCTAACCCCCACCAGACCCTAACCAGACTCTAACCAGACTCTAACCCCCACCAGACCCTAACCAGACCCAAACCAGACTTTAACCAGACGCTAACCAGACTCTAACCAGACTCTAACCCCCACCAGACCCTAACCAGACCCTAACCAGACCCCCACCAGACCCTAAACCCCACCAGACCCTAAACCTAACCAGACCCTAACCCCCACCAGACCCTAACCCCCACCAGATCCTAAACATAACCAGACCCTAACCCCCACCAGACCCTAACCAGACCCTAACCAGACTCTAACCAGACCCTAACCAGACCATAAAACCCACTAGACCCTAACCAGACCCTAACCCTAACCGGACCCTAACCAGACCCTAACCAGACCCTAACCCTAACCAGACCCTAACCCCCACCAGACCCTAACCAGACCCTAACCAGACCCTAACCCTAACCAGACCCTAACCAGACCCTAACCAGACCCTAACCCCTACCAGACCCTAACCAGACTCTAACCAGACCCTAACCCCCACGAGACCCTAACCAGACCCTAACCAGACCCTAACCCTAACCAGACCCTAACCAGACTCTAACCCTAACCAGACCCTAACCAGACCCTAACCAGGCCCTAACCAGACCCTAACCAGACCATAACACCCACCAGACCCTAACCCTAACCGGACCCTAACCAGACCCTAACCAGACCCTAACCCCCACCAGACCCTAACCAGACCCTAACCCCCACCAGACCCTAACCAGACCCTAACCCCCACCAGACCCTAACCAGACCCTAACCAGACCCTAACCAGACCCTAACCCCCACCAGACCCTAACCAGACTCTAACCAGACCCTAACCCCCACCAGACCCTAACCAGACCCTAACCAGACCCTAACCCCCACCAGACCCTAACCAGACCCTAACCAGACCCTAACCCCCACCAGACCCTAACCAGACCCTAACCAGACCCTAACCCTAACCAGACCCCCACCAGACCCTAACCCTAACCAGACCCTAACCAGACCCTAACCCCCACCAGACCCTAACCAGACCCTAACCCTAACCAGTCCCCCACCAGACCCTAACCAGACCCTAACCCTAACCAGACCCTAACCAGACCCTAACCCCCA